>NC_140589.1:1604246099-1604371099 GCF_964204655.1 Triturus cristatus | reverse complement strand
TGCTGTCCTCACGAAGGAGGATTTTACTTCCCGGGTGTGCGCCTTTCCTCAGAGGGCAACCTTTAGATAGATAGATAGATAGATAGATAGATAGATAGATAGATAGATAGATAGATAGATAGATAGATAGATAGATAGATAGATAGATATATATATATATATATATATATATATATATATATATATATATATATATATATATATATATATATATATATATATATATATATATATATATATATATATATATATATATATATATATATATATATATATATATATATATATATATATATATATATATATATATATATATATATATATATATATATATATATATATATATATATATATATATATATATATATATTTTTCTAGGTACAGAACAGGGACTTTGACCAGAACACATATTTTATAAATGAACAACTTAACATGTATATGCTAACAGAAAAATCTATAGGCAAGGCGCACATAGGTGTACAGATAAACAGCTTTATCTAGCCATGACTGCCCCCTCGTCTGCCAAAAGCGCCTTGAGTCGGCCAGCACGCTAGCGGTTTATGAATCAATTAAATTCATGGCCATACGGTTCAATGTGGCAGCGCATTAACCCACTGAGTTATCGCTCTCTTTTAGCTGGTCGGGCGTAAGTTGGTCTACGAGCGGGTCAGCACGAAGCCTATAAGTGCTTGACGGTTTCAGCTCTGCTTTATACCGAGGGTTGCGCTGGTGAGATCTAGTCGAAGTGCTCAACACGTACAAGGTACCCCTGCCTCTTATCTTTCCATGATGTAGGAATCGTGAGTGAATGAAGACAATGCAGGGAACAGATACCTTCGGTTCGAGTTTGCGCTATATAAATGTGCCCCAAAAAAAACCGGAGGCAAACCTTGAATTACATGAACTATTTGCAGCCAAAGCAGACTTCCAGCGCTTTGTTAATTAATGTTCGTGTTAGCGAGTGTTGTAGAGCTCTTTACCGCCATTTGAGACTTCTTGGCGCTACAAAAAAAAACAGAGGCAGACCTTGAATTACACGTAGTATTTGCAGCAAAAGCAGACTTCCAGTGCTTTGTTAATTAATGTTCGTGTGGGAGGGGTGCTATGTCTGGCTTCTGTCACAGTGGCGGCGAAAGTAACCTGATACTGTAATGCAGCCTGCTGTGCAGCTGGCACACTATGCCGCTAATTACTGAGCTCGCTCCCGAGGCACACAGGCTATGGGAGGGGTCATTTAAAGATAAGGCGGGACAAACCCGAGCCTTTGGCCGTTTGCATGCTTTCTTTTGTGAAAGTCTTTAGCAACGGCCAATCAAATGCGTGGCTGTAAAAAAATACAACCCGAAGAAAAGCTCTGGGAGTTGGAAGTCCTTACAAAAAGCCTCACAGAGCAGTGCATGTGCGCTAGCGCAGGCGAGACCTAAAAAGGAAGTAGCGTATCCCAACAGTTCATAGAAACACATATACATACTCTTGAACCCCCCACGCCGCTCCAGAGTGCATTGAGAGAATGCATAGTGCACAATTAGTGATTTTGCTCAGCGTAAAGAATGAGTACTTTACTTTGTGGGACTGATTTTTCATAGCATAAGCTTTGTACATATGATTGTGAAACAATGACAGAATAATTATCCCTTATTTATCACGCAGTGGGACTTTGATTCACACCTCTCTTTGTGTTGTCATACAGGATGAATGAACAATTGTGATTTTGTTTGAGTGCAAATGATTGTAGGTAAAATGAAAAGTGCCTGTGTTGTTGCAAAGTAAGTTGGAGACCTGTAGCCATACCTCCATAGCAGTATTTGGTATGCATTTCTGAATAGGCTACACAGATGATGTAAATTGTTTTATACATAATGAAATTGGAGCATATAAATATTTAATATGTTACTATTTTCTTTGAAAAGTACATAGAATTTTGTACAGGATCTTTAAGCGAGTAGGATGCCTTTTCTACAGACACATTTGGTCTCAGCAGCAGTTTATTTGAACCTCTCAGAGTACCAGAGGATCGCCAATGATAGTCCGGTCCCAGAATCAGGGCCTTATTGGTGTCCAGGGACACTGTAAAATTTAATGCCGGTCCTACTGATCTTAAAAAAGCCATCGGAGCGATCAGGATAATTGATTCTGGTTTGGGGGTCAAGATAGTGTGGAGTGTCTCAGGCCGGTAGCAAAAAATTGGCCCTGTCATAGAGTTTACAGAAAATGGCGAGAGTTAAGCAGAAAGTCCATTCTGGTTCGAATATTATACGCCAGGACCTATCTTTGGCAAGGGTGAAGTGGACAGAAAGCAGAATGGCACAATGGATGACGGAGTGTCGCTGTAACCCAGCCTTCAGCATTGTATGGTTTTAAATCTATGGAGTTAAAGAAAAGGCCCTTGACCGATGGTCAGTCAGGGCTGTTCTTGCAGGTACTCTCTGATAATGAGCCTGGTCTACTCTGTATATCACAGTGAGGTTGCATGCTTCCGACCTCGGCTCCAGGGTTCTTGACAGCAGGATGTCTCCTTGAGGTTGTGTCCCTGAAAAACCAAAAGCAGTCCTGCTCTTTCCAATTAGAAGCACCAGCTTATTTTATGTACACTTTCCTTGAGTTTAGTTAACTGTACAGGGAAGATTTAGTGATGTACAATGATGGCCACCCTATTAGATAGAGAAGGTATCTGAATAGGGCCGAGACCGCTTGCATGTCCTCTAGTACAGTTCATATATATTTTAGTAACTTGTATTTAGCTCAGATTGTCACAGGTAAATGATTGCAATGGGATATTCTCAGTTTTGGCGTAGATGCCATTTTGTAAGTCAATGGTACGCATAGTGAGTGAAATAATTCTCTTTATTGAGGTTTTCTTGGGCTCCTGCCTGTTGCATAGAACAAGCTGATGTCCAAAATAGTGAACTCAGAACATGCATCAATGAAACGTTTGAAACAGAGTATTGGGCCTTCTGATCGATGTTGAGTTCCAGTGTGGTGCAAACTATCAGCACTGTACTGAGTTTGTGCAGCATTGAGGCTCCCTTCTCTTGATGGGAGATATTGTATACCATTCTGGACGTTTGGAGCATTAGAAGGCTATAGGATCATTGGTCTACACATGTGGTGTAGTTGGGATGGTACAATAAGGGCATTGTGCAGTTATTGTTGGATCTGAGTTTCCCTAGGAAGAGCATTTTTTTTATTTAATAACTATGGCACCATTTTACAAATCTGCACGAAATGTTCCATAAGAGAAATATTCATCCACCTTGGTTTCTTCATGGAAAGTTTCACAAAGATTCGTCGAGTGGGGGCCAAGAAAGGGGAGAGGGGGAATCCCAAAAGTACATTTTCCCATGGTTGTCCTATAGTAAACTTGCTCTTTTATTAAAATAAAATAACATGGCTGAACAAAATTACTCCAAATGTGGCAAACATTTGGAATTTTACACCGAAAACTTGCCTTTTGTGATTTGGTGTAAATCCTTTCAGCCGCTTTTGAAAAATGACTGTTTAAAATAGGGGTTTAGGTTTACCATGAGAAAGTTTATCTTGAAGGTTGGTCCTGAAATCGCACAGTACCAAAAACTTTAAAAAAAAAATAAACATATTCACCAATCTTATTGCCTGAGGAAGCTATTCCTCGTGTCTGTCATTTCAGTATCAGTGCTAGTACCGTGCTTGACTGGCTACAATACTGAAGAAAATGTTGTTGCTGCCATTAGACGGCTCCGGGGCTCAGTACATGTTGGGAGTGGTCCAAAAAGGAACCCATCTTGAAGTTAAAAAAAAAACCACACACACATTTAATTTGATTTTGGAACTGCGGTACAAGTGACCCCAAATAAATATATAAATTCACTGAAAAAACCATAGGTTTTCAGGGGTGTTATAGTTAGCTGGACTTTTCACTTGTACAAAACCATTGAAATTCCCTCGTTATAGTTAGTTCAGCTAACTATAACTTGCGCGCCCTCAATGCACTGCTGATGACGTGACATATTACATCACTCATGTCATGGTCAGTGACATCACTCATGACATCACTGATGACATCTCAAATGACATCACTGATGACATCATCCAGTGAATGTGTGTTTTTCTGAAAATTAAATATGTTTTATATATGTATATTTCAAGGTCGATGGAAGAATAAATGGGTATATAAATACATGGCTTAGTGAGTAATGTTTAAATATGTAAATATCTGTATCAGTCTCTCACTTTGTGTATAAGTGGCTGCATGGGTTGGTGAGTAGCTACGTGAGTGTCTATATAGGTTATTAGCTGTTTTTTTGAGTATCAGTCTGAGTGTCTGTATGGTTCGGTGGGGGGTATTACGTAGTGCATAGGTGCATGAATGAGTGACTCACTGTTTGTGTTGAAGACAGCATGTGTGCAGGACTGTATGGGTGGATGAGTGTGTGCATGGGTGTGTTAGTGAGTGAATGACTGTCTCAATAGTGTCTTTATGAGTAACTACATATGTTTTAAACTAGTATATGTGACTATTGGTGTATATAAGTGAGTATATGTGAGAGTGAGAGATTGAAAGTGTTCCTGTATGAATAAGTATGTGTTTCTATAAGTGATTGTTTAAAAGACTAAGTATGTGTAAGTTTCTGTGGAAGTAAGTGTTGTGGTGTGTGTATATCTGTATATGCAAGTAAATGGATGTTTGATTCTTTATTAGCATGAGTGACTATGTGTGTGAGTAACTCTATGGATGAGTGGCGTTGTGTAACAGGATGTATAGGTGTATAAGTACATATGATGAGTGAGTACATGTATGAGTGACTGTATAGGACTGTTGGTGAATGAGTGGATGCGTATGTGGATCTTAGAATTACTGAATAGGTTGTTGTAACTGATATTGGTATGTCCATTGTTTTGAAAATTTTAGTCTCTATTTTTGAATGTGTGTATCAAAGGTTATATTAGGGTGAGAGGAGGTCTGCCACACTATCACAATGATGATGTCATCAGTGATGTCATCAGTGATGTCATTTGAGATGTCATCAGTGATGTCATGAGTGATGTCACTGACCATGTCATGAGTGATGTAATATGTGACATCATCAGCAGTGCATTGCGGGCGAGCGAGTTATAGTTAGCTGAACTAACTATAACGGGGGAATTTCAATGGTTTTGTACGAGTGAAAAGTCCAGCTAACTAGAACGCCCCTGAAACCCATAGTTTTTTCTGTGAATTTCTAAGGTTTTTTAAATGCTAATTGCTAACTATAACGTGCCTGAAACCTATGGTTTTTTCAGTGAATTTCAAAGGTTTTTTAAATGCTAATTTCTAACTATGCCTACAGAGGTAGGACATGTTAAGAAAGAAGAAAAAACGCACAAAAAGAAAAAAAAGAAATGCAGAAAGAAGCAACAGAAGTCCTCAAAGACGAAGAAAAGTGCAGGAAGAAGGATAACGTGCAGAAAGAAGCCTTGTTGCAAAATCATCCTGTACCCTCAACTTTTTCAGACGGATACTGGTGGTAACTGAGTCTGACTAACCAGTCCTAGAGCCAGTGCTATGTTAAAAGACACTCAGAATACAGTGAAAACACCTACATACACTAGGGAACACTATGCGTTGGGGTCCCCCTGTGATCAGCATGACCTCCTCTGTAAGCCCCTAGTATATAATAGGGCAGGGGATTAAAACTACCTCCTAAAACGCGCCACAGGGCGTGTTTGCACACGTCACCTCAGGCCCCGTCCCCTCACTTCCCCACTGTGTAAACACGCCCTGTGTCCGTTTTTAGTTGGGAGATTAAGTCCCCTTGAATCCTGAGGATCCCTAGGGGCAAAATAGCCCACTAGGTACGTCCAGTAAGCGCCATTGCAGAGAGGTGTAAAAAAGGGCACGGCCTGCACCACCTCTCAGCAACGCAGAGCAGTGGTGCTTACTGGAAGCACCTGGTGGGCTAGTTGGCCCCCAGGGTCCCTCAGGATTGAAAGGGAATTATTTCCCCAACTTAAAATGTGCCACAGGGCGTGTTTGCACACGTCAAATCAGGCCCCGTCCCCTCCCTTCACCACTGTGTAAACGTGCCCTGTGGCCGTTCTAAGTTGAGAGATTAAGTCCCCTTGAATCCTAAGGGTCCCTAGGGTCAAACTAGCCCACTAGGTACCTCCAGTAAGAGCCACGGAGCTGCATTGCATAGAGGTGTAAAAAGGGGCGTGGCCTCAGAACACCTGTCTGCAACGCAGCTCCCTGGCGCATACTGGAGATACCTGTTGGGCTAGTTGGCCCTCAGGGACCCTCAGTATTGAAGGGGAATTAATTCCCCAACTTACAACTAGCCAGGGGGGGCGTTTGCAGAGTGCTGCAAGGAGGGGGCGTGTTCTCCGGCGCGATGCTGGTCTTTTATTTATTTTATTTTTTTAAGAAAAAGGGCTGTGTGGCCCCCCTTTTTTTTCTAATTTACTGGCCCTGGGGACCCCATCCCCCAGGGCCTGCACCCTAATTTTTTTTGTTGAAAAAAAATACATTTGACCCTCCCAAGGCCTTAATCGACCCCAGGGACCCCAACCCCCGGGTCATGGCCTTTTTTTTTTATTTTTATTCTTTAGGAGGGGGTTGCGTTGCCCCCCCCCTCCTCAGGCCACTTATGGCCCAGGGGACCCCATCCCCCGGGCCCGGACTTTGTTTTTTATTAATTTTAAAATAAAATATATTTATAGAAACACCTAGGACATGCTGGACAAACCGTATGTACCTATCACCATGACGATTTGCGTGATATTCATTAAAAGGCGACTATGCATAGAATGAATCTACATGGAATGTATTTACACCGCTAGTGAAGCTCTGACGTGTCTGACGCCCTACCGTGCCAAATCCCGGCGCCCCCGCCGGTGGGTACTCTCCAAGTAGACACCCTTGTCGATTATTTATGCAAACATGGGTAGCTATTGACGGGCACATTTAATATACACGCACACCAAGCCATTCAAAGGGGATTCAACAAAAATTCGACCAAACTATGCAAGAAACCCCCCTCACGGTTAATAAAACACACATCCACCGCCGGATGTTTAATACTTTTTATTTTACTCTCTGGAAAGGAGACAAACCTCACTTGAGAGTCACAGCGTGCTCCTGGCTGAGCCCAATACTGTGTTACACCCACCAGTGCCCGCCGAGTGCCTCACACCTCTGTGTTGTATTCCACCAGCTAGTGCGTATGCTATGACACTCTCTAGCCCATGTGCACTGTAACACCACCCCGTGAATATGTCATGCCAGACTTGCCTTCGCACGGCTTATATTGCCCCATCGAACGTGCGTTCCTGGATGCCTATGTTATAACGCACAGCGCTATGCCATACATATTACAATCTGGGATCCATATCTTTGTCACAGTGCATATGCAACGTTACACTCCCCAGCACATATTTTATATTACAACTTTAGAGACTAGTTAGGTTACACAACACTGCCCTGTGCATATTACACTCCAAGGCGCATATCGCATAGCACACGCTAGTGCCTGTGCTATCTCGCGCTCTCCAATGAATCTGTCGTTGCGCACAATGTATTGCATATTATATTTCACGCCCCGGTTCATCTTATATCACACTTTTTGGTGCATAGTTTATACCATATACTATATCTAGTTTTCATTTTCAGTCGTGCTCTCAGGACTATGTTCTATATAATACTGCGTCCACCTACCCTTTTCACGGGCATTACATTTTGCGATGGGGGTGGAGGGTCAGGGGTGTTTCTGCCAAGTGAGCCCGGAGTCACAGTCACAACCGTCCTCTTCTTCCTGAATAAAAGTGAGATTATGCTGCATACTTGTTCATATTTTAAGTAGTTCGCACAGACACACATTTTAAAAACAATAAAGTTCCTAATACCCACCTTCTCTGAACAGTTAGCTTGCTGCCCCATCCACCTCCTCCCTATCCTCTGTTGTCTGAATACATGGACTAGCCTCCTCCCTCCTGCCATGCATGGTCTGATGTGCTGCCACTGCCCTCCATTTAGCATGATGTACCAGTCCACTCCTCCTGCCCTCCATTGCCCAATTCTATGCCCCATCATTGACCTCCTGCTTAGCCTCTGTGCTTAGCTTGCTGCCCCTATTCTCCTTCCCCCTGCCCTCCGATGTCTTTGTGCATGACCCTGCTCCATCCTTTTTGCCCACCATGTTCCATGGACCTGCCACTCCTATCTACTCTGAGTGTTCTGTTGAGCTGCCACTCCCCTCCCACCTGCCTAGCATTGTCAGATGACTGTAACCTGTCCCTGCCACCTCCACCCTGCCTGTCCACATGCCATGCCCCTATCCCCTTCCTCCTGTCCTCCATGGTCCATTTTACTGCCACACCCTTCTGCCCTCCCTGGTCTGTTGTGCTGCAACGCTCCTCCTGCCTGCCCCGCGTGGTCTGTTGTGAGGCCCCTTCCCCTGAACTCTCTTGTCTGTGCCCAGGTCCTGACCCTCCCTTCTATCCTCCATGGTCCTTTGTGCATGCCCCTGCACCCTCCTTCTTGCTCATCATAGCCATTGTGCTGCCACTAACCCTCCCGCTTGCCATGCATGGTCTTATGTGCTGCCATGGCCCCTCCCACCTTCCCTGTGTGGTCAGCTAGCTGCCCCTGACCCCCTCCCACCTTCCCTCCATGGTCTGTGTGTATGCCATCATAGTCTCATTGTTGCTCTCCATGGTGTGTCTAGTTTCTAGTGCCCAACCGGCCTGACCTCCATGGTCATCTTGCTGCTCCTGCCCTGCCCCCTTGCCCCCAGCCCTCTGTTTCCATGTGCAGACCCCTATTCCCTCCCTCCTGGCTTGTCTGTTCAATTGTAATGCCCCTGATCCGTCCCTCCTGCCCTTTATGGTCTGTTATGCTGCAGCTTTCTCTCCTGTCTGTCCATTATGGTCAGCTAGCTACCATTGCCTCTTTCCCCTCTTTTCTCTGTTGTCCATGTCCCCTCCCTATTGCTTTCTATGGATTGTTGTGCTGCACTCCCGTCCCGCATGCGCTGTGTGGTGTATTGTGCTGCTGCAAACCCTGATGCCTGCCCTGTAGGGTCAGTTTGGTGCACCTCTCCATGTCCCTCCTGTCCTCTGTTATCCGAGTCCATGTCCCTACCCCAATTCCTCCTGCCTACCATGATCCAATGTACCATACTTGCGAACATTTTGAACTTGGTAAGAGGGAGATTTAAAAAAAAACTGGGGTATTGATTTTCCCCTTTGAGTTACATTGAAAAAGAGGAGATTGTAGACAGGAGACAGATCGAATAAAGCCCATTTGAGCTTAAAAACATTGGACGTTTCCTGGCTGAAACGGGTCTGTTGGCATGTATGGTTGTACTACCACTGCCTCTTCCTTCTGCCCACAATGGTCTATTATATTGCCACAGCCTCTCTTGCCAGTCCTGTATTGTTGGTTTGTTGCCCCTGCCCCCCCCCCCCTTTCCACTGCCCTCCATAGTCTGTTGTGCTGCCACTGCCCTTCCTGCCTGCCCAGTGTGGTCAAATTGTTGCATCTGCACTCACCTACCTGCCTTCAATTTTCAGAGTCCGTGCCCCTGTCCTCTGCCTCTCAACAGTATCCCAATGAACAACTAGATTGCTAACATTCTATATTCTATATTTATTACAAAAGTGTGGAACGTCTGACGTCATCTTGATGTAATCAAAACTGTAATACCTAGAGTTTTTCCTTTAGAAATTACATATATGAGAGGGTCTTATTTGCATCAAAATTATGGTTAGTGCTCTAAAAAAAACTAGCGACAAAGAACTTTTAAATTATTTGTAATCTTTGTTTTTTTATCCAGTTGACCACTTGATTAAATGTTGCACCTAGGGGAGAGGATGTGGTGTTACTTCCAGAGGTGCAGACTTTGCAACTGGGGAACCAGGTTGGAGTTTCTGCTTCAGCTCAACATTCTGTGATTCTGGTCAAATCACTTAATCTCCCCATGTCTACAACCAAAATGAATTTGATCTTGTGTGATGTAACCAATGCTCATGTAAAGCACTCCAATACCTGACAAGTCTGCACTATATAAAACTGCAAATACACAAAAAATAAGTGTTTTGCACACTTCTGTCATTGGGCTACATGTGGGCTACATCTGGGTGATATTTGTGCTGCATTTGGGCTCTTTTGTCTCTGGTGGCCATCTTGGGAGATTTATTTGTTATGAAGTTTCCTAATTTCCTCATTTACTGCAGTTTCCTCAGTGGGAATACTTTCAGTTTTTTATTTTGGTTCCATCAAGAAGGCATTCAGATGTGTCACACATTTGCCATAAATTCTGAATGTTAGCGCTCTAGTTGTTCGTTAGAACACTCTGGGACATTCTGTCATTGGGCTATACTTGGGCTACATCTGGGTGATATTTGGGCTACATGTGGCCTCTTTTGTCTCTGGTGGCCATTTTGGGAGACCTATTTGTTATGATGTTTCCTAATTTCCTCATTTACTACAGCCTCAGTAGGAAATACTTTCAGTTTTTTACTTTGATTCCATCAAGAAGGCATTGAGATGTGTCACACATTTGCCATAAATTCAGAATGTTAGCACTCTAGTTGCTTATTAGATCACTGTAGTAAAGCTACTGCTCACCAGGGAAGTCTGCTGCTGGTATTGAAAGTGCATGTTTCAGTCTGCATGTCAGAATTTTTTAATGAAATAGAAGAGGATTTGAGAAGTCACTCAAAATGTGCCCTAATTTTTCTTTCTGCAGCACTAATCATACTTTCTATGGCAGAATGACCCCCCTCATTTTAATCCTTTTTAAATTAAATGTTTTAAGAGTTACCACTTTATTCCAACCAAGATGGCTTCAGGTGTGCCATACGTTTGTCATAAGTAGGACTGTTAGCGCTCCAGTTGTTCTTTGGAACACTCTGGGAAGCTGCAGTAGAACACAAAGGAATCAACTGACAGTTGTTGGATGTACATGTTTTACTGAGAATGTCAGACTTCATTCTCACATGACTGAGAAAGATAATGTCAATTTACAGAAAATATGCTCTCAGTTTAGTTTATAGATCACCTTCCAAACCTCTGTGGGAAAAGCATGAGAAAATAGTTTTCTCTCAAACATGATTCATGATATCACAGCAGAAGGCTTTTTCACATGGTAAAATCACCTTAGAACACACCACAATTCCTAAAATGAGTATGGTACCATCAACAAATGATTTATAATGTAACTAAAGTCTTAAAACCTTCTATTAACTGCAATGCTTTTTAATGTGGTGCTATCATGTATATTGGTCCCAAGATGGCTGCCAACACTTCTTGGATGAAGTGCTGACAGCCAATCAGATCTCACGATGAGATGTGTGGTTAGGCGCCGCCCAGATATATGTGATTTTACTTTTGATTTTTTCAGGAACTACTGAACGGATTTACACCATTTAAGCAAAAGGCACGAATCGGAACTGAGGACTACCTCTTTGCCAAATTTGGTGTAATTCCGTTCAGCACTTCGGGCTGTAGCTGCGTCAACAGGTCCTATCGGAAAATGCATTGGGAAAATGTGTTTTGGGACCCCCCTTTTTTCTCGGCCCCCGCTTGCCAAATCACTATGAAATTTTCAGGATAGGAGCGGACCGGAGCTGGCCAAAAGTTTGAAAAATTTTGCGAAGATTCATCAATCGACGCCAACGTTATTCCAAATAGAATGTTGCAGATTTGCTATGGAAAATGGGTCCTAACTATAATTACCTACTGGCGACTGCCAGTAGGAAATATATATTCATACTCGTACTCCAAAAGGCCTTCTGACGTAAGGAGCGCCTCAGCCTCTCTGAGTCGGGACCCACCCAGGTGCGTCAGACACCTCGAAATATCCCAGAAGCGAACACGTTCTATTTAGTAACATGAGGAAGGCCACACCATCAGTGCTTCGTAAAATCCTTTTTTCCAAGGCAAAAGGGGCATAACGCGTTTCAACTCATGCGAGTCTTTGCCAAATGCTAATGTTCGTTGAGCTGGTTCGTTAGCTTTTTTAAATGTACATAGCTTGAAACATTAAGAACGGACAAATTGCCCACATGTTGAATTCAAAGCAGCAGTGTATATACGTAAATACATACATACACACTTGTCATGAGTCATGTAGTATGTGATGTCATAAGCAGGCCATGATGGCTGCGTTAATTATAATGACTTCACTAACTGTAACAGGTGTTTCAGTGTTTTTTATTTATAGTTCTTATATGTTCATATTTCATCTCCACACTTAAGTGTAATGTAACTTTAATGCTCGTTTTGTAAGTACATTTTGTGGAGTCTTTTAGCACAAGCTAAGATCGTATTACTATACCCAAATATAATTTAATTCTTACCACTGTTTTAAGTCGATTTGTGTTTAACAAAATAATATATCTAAGTTGTGCAATCGGCCAACCTGCGCCCGAACCTAGAGGAAGTGGCCAATCCCCGCTGTGCTCTGCCTTTGGCTAATCACATCATGGGTCTGCTGCCAGGCCCCGCCCACAACCCACTGCATGCGGCCAACCGCCACTGCATGAACCTGGAGCATGGAGAATGGAATGTACCGACTTGAGGCAGTAAAGCCCGGGCGGCGTCAGCAGACCGCCACTGCGTACAGTGCTCATTGTTTGTATCATTTATTAGTATTTTAAAACCTGCCTGCTGCGCAGCGTCTCAAGTTCACTTTAGGGTCGTTTCCATGAATGTTTTAAAGCTTCTATGTCTTACAAAGAGATCTTTTGTGAAGCGAACACGAGGAGCGCTCTGGAAGAGAAATTGCTTTATTTGGCCTGATTCCTTTAATTACAGGACTGATGGTTTTATCGACATAACAATGAAAGATGATGTGCATTTTGCTTAAGGGACAACCTCGTTTGTGCTGAAATGAAAGGATGAGCTGCCAGCGAGAGCAGCGGTAGTTCCACAGTCGCAGCATCCGCACACACCAACCTGCTCTTCTGAACGGGTGCCAGCCGAGGCCGTCAGCCCATCGCATTCCTCTGCAGCTTGTCAGAGAGCCAGTCTCCATGTTAAAATGAAGAATTCACTGTTAACGGGGTACACTTTGCAGCTGAAATGCCTGTTAATTAGTGATGTGATGCCATGAGTTGCTTTTATAGCATCCACCTGTACCACTGCTCTCAGATACCCTCCTGGTGTTTCGAAGGTAGCCAAAGGATAGAAATGCTGATGGTGACTTATGAATATTTAACAGGACTACCGCATTGCCGAGCTGCTAGCTGCTGGCTTGATGAAAATCGTAGTTCAATATAGTTCTTTTTTTCTGCAGCACTACATGGTTCGCAGTATTTGCCAACAGTGTATCTATCTAGTGACTCGTTGAGAAACATTGAATTAAGGTTTACTGTGCACTGCTGGAGACTGTAACCACTTTACCATGGTCAAATGGGCAGGGTATCTAATGGATTGATGACATGTACCTAAACAAGCCTTGACAAATCCAATAGGTCTTGCCTGTGTGAGAGCTAATGGCTTTGCCAGTGTCTTTTAGCTAAGTTATATGGCTGCATGGTTGCTGTCCAGCATGGCTACAAGTTAGTTGTGTGGCACAGAGGAGAGTGGTGTGGAGTGGATTAACGTAGAGTGCAGTGGAGTGGTTTAGAGTAGAGTGGCATAGTGTAGGGTGGGGTGGTGTAGTGTCGAGTGATATAGCATAGATGAGTGGAGTAATGTGGAGTGATATAGAGTATAGTGATTTGACGTTGAGTAGTGTGGCCTAGAGTGGATTGGCATTGAGTGCATTGAGTGCCCGTAGAGTGACATAGACTGGCATTGTATTGAGTGGATTAGCATGGAGTGGAGTAGCATTGTATGGCGTAGAGTGGAAAGAGTAGAGTGGCTTAGAGTGGAGTGCTATAGAGTAGAGTGGCATGCGGTGGGGTAGAGCAGAATGGGATGGGGTAGAGCAGAATGGAGTAGAGCAGAATGGGGTGGGGTAGAGCAGAATGGGGTGGGGTAGAATGGCTTGTAGTAGTGTGGTTTGGAGTGGCGTGGCATTTGGTGCAATGGAGTGATGTAGAGTGGAGTAGAGTGGCGTGGAGTGGGGTACAGTGGCGTAGAGCAGCATGGTGTAGTGTGGCGTAGAGCAGCGTGGTGTAGTGTGGCGTAGAGCAGCGTGGTGTAGAATGCAGTTGCTACGAGAAGCATGGCGTAGATTACAGTTGAGTAGAGCAGTGTGGCGTAGAGTACCGTGGAGTGGCATTTAGTGAGTGGAGTGCCGGAGAGTGTAGTTGCGCGGAGTAGAATGGCATTTGTAGGAAGGTAGGATCCATCTGCATGGTTACTGTTAGACCTGGCACCTTGGCGTGGGTCTCCCTTCCATTTTTTCTGTTGCCTCGTGTTTTTGCTGGCATTAGATGCTCAGGGCACTGTGCCACTGCTGTCCAGTGCCACAGTGCAAGTGCTCTCTATTGTAAATTGATGTATGAATTTGTGATTCCATGATTGGTTGGTTTGGTTTACCTGTCAGACCCTAGTACAGTGCACCAGGAGTGCCCAGGGCTTGTAAATCCAAATGCTGCTGGTGGGTTTGCAGCACTGGCTGTGCCACCCACAGAAGCAGCCTGTAAAACTGCCATTGCAGAGCCTGCTTGCAGTCTGGTACTGTCATGCTGACTGGGCAAGTGCACCCACTTGCCAGTCCCTAAACCTTCCATTTTCTTCATATCAGACACCCCTATGGTAGGCCCAAGGGCAGGGTGCATTGTAAGGATAAGGTAGGACATGCCCTGGTGTGAGTGGCATGTTCTAATAGTGAATTACAGCTATTTTCGTTTTTCACTATTGCAAGGCTACCTGTTCTCCATAGGCCAGAATGGGCAGTTTGGTTATTACATCTTATAATCCTAACTGACTAAGGGAACATGGTAGAAATTCGAATTTAGTATGCCTGAACTCCGGATGATAAAATATATCTTTTAGTGAAGTTGGTTTTAACATTCTGTGTTTGAAAATACCACTTTTAGAAAGTAGGTATTTTCTTGTCTAACCATTCAAACCTGGCTCTGCGAGGCTGTGTATTCCTTGTCTGGGGTTTGAGTGACAGGGCTGGGGAATTCCAGGAGACAGGGTGAGGTGTCCCAGTGGTGAGTAGAGAGATCTGCATCTAGATGGGAGGGAGGAGCTGCACCTGGGACCTGAATAGGGCGGTGCCTTATCTCCACAATGCTGCTTCCACCTCCTGTGGTGCGTATGATGTCTCTGCCCTGCACTCTGAAAGGAAAGAAGGAGTCAGGTAAACAAAGTGCTCCAGGACTGACAGAACCGGTTTGAACAAGGCAAAGGCCCCTCTGCCCTCAGAGGACAAAGGATTTTGGGGTATAAGTATTGGGACCCTGATCCCAAGAATTTAGATCACTTTGGGAAACAAGAAGAAAACTCTGCTGAGGAGAGGAACCAAGAAGAAGCTGAGGAGAAACTATCCCTGAAACTGGGGGATTGGCCTGCAGTGGTTGCCTTACTGCCAAAGGGAGGAGAAAGGAACTGTGTTTGTACTTTTGCTCAACTTGTGAAGGATCTCCAAGGGCTTGGAAAAGAGCTTGCCTCCTGCTGAAGTCTCAGGGACAACAGACTTCAACCACCAGCTCCCTAGAGTTCTTTGGAAGTGCCTGCTGCTGTTTTGGGGCCTTCTGAGGGACTACGTGTCGCAAGGAGCTGGAAGTGCGACTCAAGAAGAAGCGCGCCGCAGTCGAAGCTTTTGTCGCATCGCGTAAAGGAGTGTCGCCGCTGCAGTTGTCGCATCGAGCGGAATTGTCTCGCATCATTGAAGAAGTGTCTCGCAACACCGAAGAAGCGTGTCGTCATCGCAGCCATTGTAGCTGACGTATTGCACCGCATCAAGAGAAGAGTCTCGCATCGAGGAAGAAGCGTATCGCCGTCGCAGCCGCTGCTGTAGCATCTTGGATGACGCCGCTGTAGCTGTCGCATTGCACCGCATCAAGAAAAGCGCCTCGCATCCACGGAGAAGCATGCCGCCGTCGGAGCTGTTGTCGCATCGCGTAAAGGATGTCGCCACTGCAGTTGTCGCATCAAGCGAAAGCGTCTCGCAACGTCGGAGAAGAGTGTCGCCGCCAAAGCCGCTGTCGTCGCATCGCGTAAAGGGGTGTCGCCGCTGCAGCTGACGCATCGAATCGAGTCTTCTCGCAATATCGGAGAAGGGTGCCGCATCTGGAAGATCTTCACGTCTTTATTTCTTTGCACCAAACTTTCATCGCATCAACATAGTTGCAACAATTTCGTTGCCCTGCGTGTCGCATCTACAGGTACATTGACTTAGTGTCGCATTTAAGAACTAAAGAGAACTAAGCTAAATTCTGCCATCTTAAAGTAACAGTATTGTGGATTTTTGTCGTTTATGGTCTTGTGGTAAATCTATATAAAGAATGCTTATTTTTGATATAAAACCTGTGTGCTGTCCATCTGTAGTGTTGTCACTTGATTATTGTATGTGTTCACAAATGCTTTACACACTGCCTCTGAGATAAGCCTGTCTGCTCGTGCCAAGCTACCAAGGGGGTGAGCAGGGGTTATTTTAGGAGTGTACCCCCTTACCCTGACTAGAGGCGAGGGTCCCTATTTGTCACAAGTACCTACCTGTGCCAACTAGAGACCCCCAAGTCTAACAGTTACCCCACTTTTTGCCTGGTGCTAAGCTGCATTTCGACTAGTCAGACTGGGGTTCTGATTAGCAGGATCCCAGTCAATCTGCTTTCTCCCTAAACGGTTGTGTTCAGTGCTTGGCTACATCCCAGATTGGATGATGGGGTACCCTTATAAGTCCCTAGTATATGGTACTAAGGTACCCAGGGCATAGCTACCCCAGAGGTCTCCCATGAGCTGAAGCATGTATTATGCCACCCATGCGAGACCATTCAAAATGGAACTACAGGCCTGCCATTTCAGCCTATGTAAGCTGGTGCTAGCACCACTTTATAAAGATATAGGTTTTCTGTATCCTGAGTCACTGCACTTAAAACCTATACATCTGAAAGAAACATGTTCGTTATAGATTCCTTACCTTAGGATTACCCCCAGGTGTCAGACTGGATCCGGAAAGTTTTTTTCATCAGCAGTACCTCGTCAGCGTTGTGGTTGCCAGGATGACGTCGCGATAGCTACTTAGACGCCACCCTCGCGCGCGGAGGTCAGTTCTTTCTTTTTTCGCACCACCCAGCGCAGATCCGGGAAGAGCGGAACCTCAGTCCTTTTTTTACTACGTTTTTCTCGACTTTTGTCGACGTCTTGTTTCGAGTCTCCTACTCTGAACAGATGCATGAGGGATGCCCGGTTTTAAGGCCTGCGGTTCCTGTACTCGATTGATGTCGGTGACGGATCCGCACCACGTGTGCCTCTTGCCTGGAGCACGACCATGACCCCAAGTTGTGCTCCAACTGTAAGTTGTTGACTCTGAAGGTATTGCGGGAGCGGTCCCGAAAGCTGCTTGAACGACGGCAGTCAGCTCCGCGCCGTTTGAGGTCCCAGTCGAGAGGGAAGTCGAGGGACCGGTCGCGGAGCCACCATCAGTCCGGCTCGAAGTCTTCACACTCTGGGCCGGGTAAGTCGAAGTACAAGAAGAAGTCGAAGAAGCATCGTCACTCTTCGCCTTCTCCTCGCCGGTCGGCTGACTCGATGAGACGTGTGGGTTGTGCCACTACCGCGGCTCCTCGTGCGGAGCCTGAAGGGTCGACTCCGAGCTTCCCTCCCTTTCCGGGACTCGGAGCGACCCCCGCCCAGCTTTGTACGTTCTACGAGGCGATGCATGCCATCTTTGGGCGGACCGACCCCGCCGGCGGGCCCTGGTGCCGCGAGGCCCCCCTTGGATCCAGGCCTGGCTCCGGACCTTATTACACATCCACCGGCACCGCTTCCGGCGGCACCACTACCGTGCCCGGCGCCGGTCGGCCCCCCGGCCGGCGTCAATCCCAGCCTCCTTCCTGACGTGGTCACGGTGCCCAACCGGCGTCGATCGATGCCGGATCCGGCGCCGGGTGGGGTTTTCAGGCCCCTGTTCACTTTCCAACCACAGTGGCAACCAGAGGAAGATGGAGGACTGGTAGGGGTCAGGTGACCCTTTAACTGACCAGCTTGGTTCTGAACAGGACTGGAGAGAGGAACTGGGGGATTCCAGTGGTCTTGACACTTCACCCGACCTTGGCATGTTGTCTCCTCCTACCGTGTCTACGGAGGAGGGAGTGGCATACTCTGTGCTGTTGCGTAGGGCAGCCGAGGCTCCCATCCTCGTGCTTCCTATGGGGGCGCTCAGGACTAACCCTTATACTGAAGTGCTTCAACCGGCGGCGAGCACTTTGGAGCCCCTGCTTCCGTTTAAGTCCCTCACCAACATCCTTTTGGGCACCTGGTCCATGCCCAACATGGGGGCTCCAGTGGACAGGATGATTGCCCAATGCCTCCGCCTGGCTCCGGGTGACCCCACTTTCCTCTCCCAACACCCCACCCTGGAGAGCTTGGTGGTCCAAGCATCCACCTCTAAAAGTGCCTTCCCTACCGCTCCAACGGAAAGGGTATCCAAGAAGCTGGACCATCTTGGGAAAGAAAATGTTCTCTTTCGCCAGCTTAGGGCTGCGGTCCATAAACACCATATGTCTCTTGGGCCGTTATTCGTACTCCGTGTGGGATACGGCGGCGGAAGTGCTGGCTCAGTGTCCGGAGGAGGCCCGGGCTGTGCTCTCCTAGGCTGTCGCCGCCGGGAGAGATGCAGCTAAGTTTACGATCCGTTGTGGGCTGGACACTGCCGACTCTCTGGGCAGGACTATTTCAACGTCGGTAGCGCTTCGTCGCTACGCCTGGATGAGGTCCACTGGCTTTTCAGGGGATGTCTAGAAAACCTTGATGGACATGCCCTTTGATCGCCGTCGCCTCTTTGGCGACAAAGTAGACAACGCCCTAGAGTGCTATAAGGACTCTCGGGCTACAGCCAAGTCCTTGGGCCTCTCCTCCCGTCCGGCGCAGTCTGCTTTCCGCCCCATTCGTGGCTACGGAAGGGGTGCCCCTCTGTGTCCCACCCAGGGCCACAGGACGCAGCAAGTTACCCAACCTTCGCGCGGTCGGGACGTGGGAACCAGCGTCATGGTTCAGGGGGCCAGTCCACCAACAACCTCCCTCTGCAGCAGCCTCCAAACCTTCCTAGTCAGACCTTTCAGGCCCATCAAATGCCAGTGTGCAGCAGGATTCACCATCACCTCCCCCACTGGCGCACCATCACTTCGGACAGGTGGGTTTTGCAGATAGTCCGATGGGGCTACTCTCTCCCCTTCGAGACTACCCCTCCAGCCATGTCACCTTGTTACTACCGCATGTCGGAGGATCATCTGGCACTTCTCCAACAGGAAGTTACGGCTATCGTGGCCAAGGGAGCCATCGAGCGCGTTCCTGTCCCAGAAGTAGGCCGTGGTTGCTACTCCCACTTCTTTCTGGTTCCCAAGAAGGACTAGGGCCGGCGTCCTATCTTGGATCTCAGGGACGTAAATCGCTTCCTCCGGAAGGAGAAGTTTAAAATGTTGACGCTTGCTCAGGTCTTGTCTGCGCTCGATCCGCAAGACTGGATGGTACCGTTGGACTTGCAGGATATTTATTTCCGTATCCCCGTCCTGCCGGCCTACCGGCGTTACCTGCGGTTCACGGTAGGCCATAAGCATTTTCAGTTTACCATGCACCCCTTTGACCTTACCAGCGCCCCTCGGGTGTTTACAAAAGTGATGGCGGTGGTCGCAGCTCATCTGCGCAGATCAGGGGTTTCGGTCTTTTCCTATCTTGACGACTGGCTGTTGGAAGGCGGGCTCGCTCCAGGCAGTCGTCTCCCACCTCCAGACTACGGCCGACCTCCTGCATCTGCTGGGGTTCTCCATCAATGTGCTGAAGTCGCACCTGATTCCCTCTCAGAAGCTCCTCTTCATCGGAGCTGTTCTGGACATGGCGCAGTTTATGGTCTATCCTCCCAAACAGCGAGTCAGGGACATTCTGGCTATGATTCCGATCTTTCAACCCTTGTCCTGGGTTTCGATCAGAATGACCCTGAGGCTGCTGGGCCTCATGGCCTCCTGTATCCTGCTGACCAATCTTGCCAGGTGGCATGTGCGGGCTCTACAGTGGGACCTGAAGTTATAGTGGGCGCAGCATCGGCAGAATCTCTCCAGCTACGTTCAGATCTCGAGGGCACTGCTCAACAACTGCAGTGGTGGCTTACGAACTAGGATTGGGTCAGTGGCAGATCCCTCTCCCTTTCCCAACCCGACCACACTGTGGTGACTGATGCCTCCCTTCTGGGATGGGGCAGCCACATGGGAGAGGTGGACATCGTAGGCCTCTGGCCTCCGGCGGAGTCCGGGCTTCACATCAACCTCGTGGTGCTCCGGGCGATTCGTCTTGCACTGAAGGCATTCCTTCCCTCTGTCCGGGGAAGAGTAGTGCAGGTGTTCACGGACAACACCACCGCCATGTAGTATTGCAACAAACAGGGCAGGTTGGGGTCGTGGACCCTATGTCAGGAGGCCTCTGGACATGGGTGGAACATCAAGGCATTTCCTTGGTGTTCAACACCTGGCAGGTTCCCTGAACGCCACGGCGGACGAACTCAGCCGCAGGTGCATGATGGATCACAAATGGCGTCTTCACTCGGAGGTGGTGCAAGGTCTCTTTCAACAGTGGGGAGAGACTTGGTTAGGTCTATTCGCCACTGAAGAGAACGCGCAATGTCCGCAATTCTGCACGTTGGAAGTTCCAAGGCGGCAATCGCTCTGCGACACTTTTCGTCGCGAGTGTAGTTGCGGTCTGTTGTACGCCTTTCCACCTATACCACTTCTGCCCAGAGTATTAAGAAGATCAGGCGTGACCGAGCCCAAGTAATTCTTATGGCTCCGGATTGGGCACGAGGAGTCTGGTATCCCGAGCTGCTCAACATGGCCATCGATCCTCCGATCAGACTGCCTCTTCGAGAGGAACTTCTGTTGCAACAGCAGGGGACAGTCCTCCACCCGAACCTGTCCAGTCTCCTCTTCCTGCGTGGAGATTGAGCAGCGGCAGTTGACGTCTTTCGACCTGCCTCCCGCAGTCTGTGACATAATCTTGGCAGCCAGGCGTCCCTCCACAAAGACTGTATACGCCTGCAGGTGGAACACATTTGTGGCATGGTGCACAGCAAAGGCCGTGGATCCCCTTTCTGCCCCTCTCTCTGAAGTACTCTTGTTCCTTCTCTCTTTAGCCTAGCAGGGCTCCCGCTCTGGGCTCTGTCAAGGGCTACCTTTCAGCCATCTCTGCTTTTTTCGGCTACCAGATCAGTCTTCTCTCTTCAAGTCCCCGGTAGTTAACCGTTTCTTGAAAGGCTTAACGCATCTCTTTCCTCCAATTCCTTTCGTTATGCTTCAGTGGGACTTGAATCTTGTGCTAATATACTTAATGTGCGCTCTCTTTGAGCCGCTTCATAACTGCCCTTTACGTCTCTTGACTCTTAAGACTGCTTTCCTGGTAGCCATCACTTCTGCTAGAAGAGTGAGTGATCTCCAGGCTCTTTCCTCAAAACCTCCTTTCTTGTCTGTTCATCCGGACAAGTTGGTTCTCCGGACCCGTCCATTTTTTGTTCCTAAGGTGGTCACTGCCTTCCACATCACAGACCATTACTTTGCCCACCTTCTTTCCGCCTCCGCATCGTTCAAAGGAAGAAGAGAGGCTCCACCGTCTGGACCCAAAATGTGCGCTCTCCTTCTATCTCCTTCTATCTGGATCGCACAAAACAGTCCCGGGTGGATGATCAACTTTTTGTTGGCTACGTGGGTGCAAAGATGAGTCAGGCCGTACACAAACGCACCATTTCTTGATGGGTCGTGTTGTGTATTAAGGCTTGTTACTCTCTAGCTAAAAAGGAGCCTCCGGTGTGGCTACGCGCTCCCTCCACCAGGGCGACGGCAGCCACTTCTGCCTTGGGAAGAGGAGTGCCTCTGAATGACATCTGTCAGTCGGCCACGTGGGCATCGCTGCACACGTTCACCAAACACTACTGCCTGGACAGCCAAGTCCGGAGAGACAGCTTCTTTGGCTGTTCTGTTCTCCAGGACTTTCTGGTGTGATCTTGGTTTGCAGACACACCACCGGGGTTGGTATTGCTGGGGTATCTATTCTAAGATAAGAAATCTAGAACTAACTTGTTTCTTTCAGATGCACAAGTTACTTACCTTCGGTAACGAAAAATCTGTAAAAAACATTAGTTATAGATTCCTTACCGCCCCACCCATCCTCCCCGTTCTGCAAACTGATTTCTAGGGTTAAGGACATCCTTTCAGGGCCCTAGTTTTGTGCACCAATGGTCAGGGTCTTGCATGACTGCGTTTCTCGCGCGGAAAGTCGTGTACAGAACTGACGTCAGCGCGCGAGGGCGGCGTCTAAGTAGCTACCGCAGCATCATCCTGGCGACACCGACCACGAACGCGGAGCCGACCTATGCCACCTTCTGACGCGCAGAGGTACTGCTGACGAAAAAACTTTCAGGATCCAGTCTGACGCCTGGGAGTAATTCTAAGGTAAGGAATTTATAACTAACTAACGTTTCTTACAGATGTATTGTTACCGAAGGTAAGTAACTTGTGCGTCACCCCTATAGCAAGCCTTTGCAATCCTGAAGGCAGGGTGCTTAGCTCTAAGTGAGAGGGTGCCCCTGCATGAGCAGGACACCCCTGCAGCCTACCAAGTCCATTCTCCCGGGTTGTCAGTGAATCAGCCATATAGTATATAGAGGGGCACCCCGTCATTACACGATGACCATCAGGAAAACAGCTGCAACGAATCCCATCATGTTTGATATCAAACATGTTGGAATCCTACTTCCACACCGTTAACGGTGTGGGAGGTATGATTCCAAGCACTGGAAGAGCCCTCCGTTAGGCTCTGTGCTCCCGAAGCCAACCTTCTAGACCCAGACAGAACAAAATGGTTGCTACCGACCAGACATTGGACAGAGCACGTTTTCTAAATCGTTAGCGGATTTAAAATATTTACAGTTGCACAATACAATTTCATGAACTCGTTCAATGATCTACAACTAGGCAAGGAGAATAAAAAAAAGCATTATGGGTATTGTAGTGTCTCAGGGTAGTTTGGGAGTTTGAAAGTGACACAGGTGAGCATTACGCAGAGATTAGGGGGTGGGCTGCTTGAGAGAAGGGGCAAAAGTCGAATTTAAAAGCCTGGAGGTCGAAAGGGAAAGGAAAGATTTTTCCTGGGATGGCGTGAGGAGGACGTTTTCCAGTTAGCAGTTACGAGATGAGGATGTGAAAGGCAGAGGAGATTATGGGAGACGCCGAGATAAGGGGAAAGGGAATGGAAGTTTGATGTAGAAGATGGGATGGACAGATGTCGGTTGGAGTTTTTGGATGGGTAGCAGGGAAGAAAAGCAAGATGTGGAAAGGGATGGGTGAGAAGAGAGGGTTTTGTTTAAATGATGGGGAAAGAAGAGAGGAGAACATCGAGGATTGAAGCAGTCGGGGCTAGAGTATAGTAATTATTCACCGAGTGAAAGGAAGATTCAGGTGTTAATGTTAGAGTGAGCTGTTTGGCAGAGACACTAGGGGGTGATTCTGTTTAGTAATGTAAACAATGTATTTAAAAGGAATGAGTTGGTGAGATTAAGAAGAGAGGTGTTTTTTTTTAAAAACACGGGGTTTTTCAAACATGAGCTTTGTTTACACATGTGATTTCAGTGCGTATATTGGTGGATGGAACACTAAAGTATGTTTAATTGTGATTTACAGTTTTTCCCTGACGAAGGGCCCAAGAGGCCCAAAATGCATTGGATTTCAATAAACTGCTATTGATGAATTTGGCTTCAGTCGTGTTTTTGAAGAGAGGCTCGGATGGCCCAGCAAGAACATTAGAAATTTGGAAAATGGCATTTCCTTGCATGCGGATGTGAATTATCGCAAGCGAAAATGTGGATTATAAATGGAGTGAAAAATGACATCTAAAAGTCTGAAAACTAGATAATGGTGAAAAAAACTTTGCAAACTCAATTGGTTGTGCAAGTGGCTAGGGACAGAAAGTTGTCCCAATATGTTGTTGTTTAGTTTAATACGTGCTGTTTGGGCTAGGCACGATGCCATTGAGCACGCAACGTGAAAATTTGAAGTTAAAACTTTTTGGGGATAAACTCATTATAAGTAAATAGAAAGGTGTGCAACCTGCACAAATATGATGCTACCGACCAGAGACACATTTCTGCCCTCCTGCTGCTGAGCCAAGCTTGAGCAGCGGAAGGCAGAACAATAAGCATCCTGTCGGGTGGGTGCACTTGTCAGCGCCAGAAAGTCTACATGAGGGGCACACTTGGTGTCCCCGTGCATAGTCCAGTTCAAACCGTTGGCTCCCGCTCTGGCACAAAACTGGACAATGAACATGGGAGTGACCTTACCCCTGTCCAGACCCTCCCCTGGGAGGCTCCTCTGAATCTTCCCAACCCTTTCCCTGGGGTACCTCAGAGCTTACCTTGGTATAGATTTCTAGATTTGTCATGGGATAAGATTCAGATCAGACACCACTGCCCTTCTACCGTCTGGGCACTCTGGACTTTGCTGGACTTCGTTTGGGCCCGACTTAGTCTCCCTTCCAGTCTGCTGCATGGTCTGTGGCTGTGCGTCATACAGGAACCTTCCAAGGCCTGTGAAGATTCAAAGACACTTCCTGCATTCGCAGGCAGCGCAACTAAGTCAACCGGTCTGCAGATCCTGAGCTCCTCCGGACTCCATGGGCTCTGCAACACAGGTGGTGGTTTTCCACAGCTCTCGAGGCCTGCCTGGTCCTCTCACCAAGTTTGAGGCTAGGATACCTTGTGGGGGTTGCAATAACCAGACCCCTGTGCACTGCGTCCAACTTGCAGTTGAAAAGGCTTGGTGGCTTCCCTCCAAGTAGCCCCAGCCTCGAGCACCTCCAGTGACCATAATCTTCAGCCACACCGCATCGTGGCCTGCATCTTTTGGTGAGCTGCTTGAGGTCCTACGCGACTCCAGTGCCTCCGGCTTGTGGGTCCACTTGAAGGTCACACTTGTTTCTTTTGGGCTTGCTCTGGTCCTGCCCAGACTCCTCTGCTGTTGGCGAGTTCCCTGTACCATGCTGGTCCCACTGTTGCTCCTTCTTTGATTCCCTCGTTAGTTACATTTGCCAAGGCTTGTTGGTGCTCCCGCCAGACACCGACACCGACCCCTCAGCACTCGACATCCTTCGTGGGACAGCTCATGCACGGCTCTTGGTCCTCCTCAGGGTCGTCTGGTCCTCATAGCTGCAGAGTCAAGTTCCTAGTCATCCATCCTGCAACACCTGACATCGGAGGGCATTGGGCTTCCAAGTCTCTTGGTCACCCCTGAGTGACATAGACTCTGTCCTCTCTGCTTGCTGGTACCTATCCTTGGATTTCACCGGGCACTTTTCCTTCTTCAACAGCGGCACTTTCCTGAAGTCCTCCATTGGGTTTGACAGCGGTTTCTGACACAAATTCACACGTATGCACCCCGCTTCCCTGATGTAGGTAACGTGAGTACTAGTGTATCCACGGGTGGGGTGGTTTTCCAACCTTCTGTCTTCCATGGGGTTTCTTCAAGGTCCACTGGGAAGGGCCCTTAATCTTTAAAAATCCAACTGCAACTTGCACATAGAGTTGTACGGAGCACGCAGTCGTGTTTACACCCTGCACACGCTCTCTGTGGGGTCCCTAGCTACTCACCTTGGGGTCCCAGCACTTCTACGTCCTTTCACCCTGGTCTTGATCCGAGTTGTGGTTCTTATGCCACTTTCTTAATATATGGTTGGTCCCCCCCTGGGGCCACTGTGTATTCTGTGCTATTTACTGTTTGTTTGGTAACGTATTGTGTGCATTGTGTTTATCTCCATGTTGGAGATATTGGAACGTCCTAGAGAGTATTCTATAATAAATACATATTTTTATAAATACTTGGTGTGGTTCTTTTTCACTTAATCTATACTGTAAGATTGCATTCTGGTAAAACAAGCTGCTTTACACTTCTTCTGGACTAAGCCTGAAGGCTGCTTTCCACAGCTACTACTTGCAGAGCTTTCTAAGGTTGTCTGAAACCTCTTAAATCGCCATAGGGTTGTTTGGACTGGTGCAATGTGCCCACTTAAATAAATGGACATCACATACCAGGCCAGGTTCTTAGAGCATTGTGTAGAGAACAGTGGCACTGAGTGGCATTGTTTAACAAACTTTCATGCTTTTGGGTAAGTAGCAGGGCAGGTCCCAACGTCCTAGTAGTGTAATTACTTTACTACTATTCAATTTCGGTTGGATGTATTTCGTGCTTTAGTGTCCTCAGATGGGAGGGATGTGGAGTAATCATTTTGTAGATGTCAACTAAAAGCTTGGTGCTGTGTGGTCTACAAGTGCTGGATGCTATTGTATGTGGTTCTTGTTGTCAGAGGGGTTGCTGCATAGGCTGTTTGGGCTAGGGTTCTGATTGGCTACTAAGACTAGGGTTTCCTTTTGGAATTGGGGTTTAGGGATCTGATTGCCTTTTAGGGCTAGGGCTGTGATTGGTTAATAGGGCAAGGTCTCCCATTAGCTCTGGGGTTTAGGTTCTGATTGGTTAGGGTTAGGGCTACGGTTCCATTGGCCAATAGGGCAATTTTAAACATAGGGCTCAGGGCGTTTCAGCTCGGGCATCGAATCCTAGGGGTGTAGAAGACCAAGGGAGTTGCCTGATTGGCCTGGGTGGAGAGGACAAGGGCAGTTGCCTGTTTGGGTCGGGCCTAAGGCTAGAGATGCTGCCCAATTTTAACTTATGAGCGACCACCCTCAGCCCTCCACATCCACCAGCATCCAAACACAATAGCAAGAAAGGTATTCCACACATACGCCACAAACAAACCTCATACAGATTCCAATTTGTATTGAACCACTACAAAACCCCAAAAACCACACCTACATACAATTCTACCCCACCTACAACGCTATGTCATCTGCATACTCACACAAAACACAACTCCGTCTTAAACCACTCATACATCACCAACACAACACAAAGCTACATTATGCATAATTTTAATGCATCCAGACATATTCTCCCTGTTCAAACAAAACTCCAGCTTTATCCCCTTTTATCAAGACAAAACCTATAATCGGCCTTCCATCACACCCTCCACCAACACCTGCCGCTTCTTTTTTACCAATCTCACACAACCGTACAATCCTTACACATCACTACATCACACACATTTCCTATTCCAGTGTCCAAATGTAACACAAACACTCATAACTCTAGTCCATCCCCTCTTACACACAACATACTCTTCTCTGAAACACATCACCATCCCTGTGCTATTCAAGTACCATTTACCAGCAGTACTGCACACACAAATCTTTCAAAGACAACAACATCAATATCTCCTCTCACTACTCCACAATAACAAAACACACACATCTCAATATATATTTTTTACACATATATTCCCTTACTATGTAATCCTGTATCTATATATTCTATTGAACACGAAAAAATAAATTACACTTTCGAAAGCTTTACTGTGTCCTACCATCTACCTACACCACTATCAATGTATCCTCTATCTTCACTCTCATTTCAAACCCTGTTTACTACTATGATCTCCAAAATAACCCTTTATTGACTCCTCCCTTCTCTACTCCTCCTGGCTCACCCCAAACATCAGTTTACAACTATGATCTCCCAAACAACCCTACTAAATTCTCCCTCATGTTATCTCTCCTTTGACTCATCCCTCTTTCTCCCAATTCCCTTTCTACAGGCCTTCCCTCCTCCATAATCGCCTTTACTCACCTCAGACCTCACCTTACTACTATGATCTCCCAATTAACACTTCTGGCTCTCTTCCCGCTTCTATCCTTACTTACTCAATTCAGCTTACAGACTCACATGTCCTCTGCTCAAATTAACTCGTACTTCACTATACTAATACTATACTCCTGTTTCCCTATACTAATCCACAACTAATCCTTTTGGGTTTCAGAGTAGCGTGCTACTCAACGAAAAGCGCTTCAACACCTCGTCAGGGGTAGTAAGCGCTATATAAATACATTTGTGTTGAGTGGCATAGAGTGGGGTTGAGGAGTGGCAATTTGTGGACTGGTGTAGAGTGGCATAGATTAGAATGGCGTAGTGGAGTGACGGAGAGTTGAGTGGCGTCCAGTAGAGTAGTGTGTATTAGAGTAGCACAGCATAGAATGAAGTAGCATAGAGTAGGGTGGATTAGAGCAGAGTGGCATAGTGTGAGTGGAGGGGCGGAGAGTAGAGTGGCATTGCATAGAGTGGCGTAAAGAGTGTCATTTTGTGAACTGGAGTAGAGAGGTGTGGAGTGACAGAGGGACGAGTAGAGCAGGATGGAGTGGTGTAGAGTAGAGTGGCAGAGTGGCGTGGCATGGCATAGAGTGGCATAGACTAGTGGCATGGCATAGAGTGGCATAGACTATAGTGGCATGGCATAGAGTGGCATAGACTATAGTGGCATGGGGTGGTGTGACGTTGAGTTGCATAGAGTGGTATTGTGTGCAGTAGAGGTTGTAGTGTAGAATGGAGTGGCATAGAGTAAGATGAGTGGGTTAGAGTGGCGTAGAGTACAGTGGAGCGGCATAGAGTACAGTAGCGTGGCAGAGTAGAGTGGATATGCATAGATTGTTGAGTGTGTGTTTTTAGGTCACAGTGCTTTAGGGTGGTGCGAACGATGCCATCGTACTTGGCAGTGAGTTCGTGGGTGCTGTAATTCAAAAATATTTACTAGTTTAAACGCACCTTCTGCAGACTTTCTCTGTTCTGGGCAAAGTTAAAGGTTATGTTTCAGCCATTCCTGACCAACCTTTTTTGCAATTACCAGACTAACCTTCGTCATTTAAACTATCTGTTGTGGCTATATTACTTAAAGGCTTGCAGCACATGTTTGCTCTCAGGCCATTATGTCCCAGTGGGATCTAAATCTAGCTCTCACATTCTTGTTGTGTGTACCGTTTGAGCCTCCTCAGCATTGCCCTCTTATTCCTTCACTGTCTTTCTAGTTGCCATAACATTGGCTATGAGGGTCAGCAAATTACAGGCGCTCTCGGCACACCCTCCATACACTACCTTCTTCCCGGAGAAGTTGATTCTTGGGACACATGCATCCTTCTTTCCGAAGGTTGTGACTCCCCATCATGTATGCCAAAACATCACTGTGACAACCTTATTTGCTTCACCTCATCCTTCTAAAGAAGAGGTGAGGCTCCACCGTCTGCATCCCAAAAATTGCTTTATCGTTCTACCTAGACCATACAAAAGGTTTACCAGGTAGACGATCAACTCTTCGTAGGGTACGTGGGAGGTAAGAAGGGGAACACTATACAGAAATCGACCATCTCTAGATGGAGTGTGCTCTGCATCTAGATCATTGATGCACTGACCAAGAAGCTACTGCATGAGGGTTTGCATGCTCATTCCACCAGAGCTAAGGATGCGACCACTGTGCTAGCCCATGGAGTTCCTTTCCTGGATATCTGTCAAGCAACAACATGGGCATCCTAGCACACATTTACCAAACACTTCTGCCTGGACAGTGGGGTCCATTGTGATGAGCACTTCACCAGTTTGGTCATACAGGACTTTGCAGACCTACCTCCGGGAAAAGAATTTGGTGAGTATCTTATCTAAGGTAAGGAATCTGCAGCTAGAAGTCTCTGTCCAATGACAAATGGACTCAATCTAGCTACAGATTCCTTACCTAGCCCTGTGTCCTTCCCCTTCTGAAAGTCAATTGTAGTATCAGGTTCACTTCTCAGGGACTTAGTTTTTCCACACCTTGGTCAGTTATCTTGGCTCCGCGCTCCTAGTGTGGAAAGGCACAAAAGTAACTGACGTTTTTGCTGGGGGTGACGCCTATAGAGGTACCATGTGCATCGCTTCCGGTGTGGCTGATGTGGAGCCGAGCGTCACCACCTACTGGCACGCAAGGGTACTGCTCAAAAGTCTTCCAGATCCAGTCTGCCGCCAGGAGACATTCTAAGGTAAGGAATTAGCGGCTAGATAGTCTCTACCAGATATAGCTTTACTGAAGGTAGGTAACATGTTCATCATTTATCATGTTCCCAATATTTTTCCTGCACTCCATACTTGCATTATGAGTGCCCTGGCAGGTGCACAGCATGATATTTGTGATTTGATTAACAGCAGAATACTTAGCTGTCCTAGTGACTGGCTCCACCCAAAGTAATGCTTTTTTTTTTTTTTTTTTGTTTTTTTTTTAACATTGGTGACTACCATCCCCATGTGCAGCCCAAAACACAACTGATGGTGGTGGAGGATTAATACATGTGGAATACTGACCTTTTTAACTACACCCCAAGTTTTGGTGTGGCTGCATACTGACCCTCTCTGCCACAACTTAAAGCCCTCAATTTTCCTAGTGTGAAATATATGTGAGAGGATCATAGCATGATTTTGGTGTATATTAGAAGTGATACTCCAGGCTGGGAGTCTGGATAGCTCTCACCCATGCATGCCTCATGTCCCGCGACGCTCAATCTACCCCATCCCCTTCCACTACAGATGTCGTTACAGCTAGGTTATGTTGTGTCTGGTTTGCATTCAGACTATCAAAAGAAAAGGAAGATACACTTGACCTGTTTGATTGTCCAAAAAATGTAATGAATGCGCCATGTCTGATTGGCTGACTGTGTCCAATCAACTACCTCCGCATAAGGATATTAATCAGCTTTGTGAGTCAGCAGAGTGTGATCACATTTGACGTCCGGTGGACCACTTTTGCGCCTACTCAAAGGAATGTTTGTACCAGGGCTAGGAAGATTGGTTGTCCTCACACCATCTGAACCAGATTTGAAGGATTGCGGAAAATGCTTGTTTTATTGAGACAGCAGCAGTGACAGTTACATTTTAACTGGGATGCCTTTCAGCTGTTGAGTGCTGTGAGTGTGATCAGGAATAAGGTGTGTTCAGAGTGTTAGTAAATACTTTCAGCACACCAGACCCTTTTGTGGTGAACACAGATGAAACCATGATAAATAGAATACAAACCATAGCAGCCCTTTACAAATTTGAAAGAAACGGTGCAGTTGGTAGAACTAAGCTGGGAAATTGGAAATGAGGAGATTTAAGTAATTAAATTGATAAATGGAATATGTGGAATGAAAGTAATTATACAACTTACATGTTGGCATTTAAGATACCGGCTCTCCATTTGCATTAAGTTAATCTTTAGGCCAGAAGTTTAGTGCAGATGGGAGTCTAGAGAGATTAATTGTCCTTTGCCAGTCACTACAACATATGTCTGTAGCTTAATGCATTGTTAAAGTATCTACGATATCTGTACTTTGCCTGGTGTGTACTTAGTCCTGCACTTTAATATCAGCATTGATCGTGCACCTCTTCTGCCCTTTGTTTCATACATTCAGATGAAGCAATTGAATTAGGACTCCCTTCACCCCATCAAACCTGTGCCTTAAAGGCATCCCAGATCACTAACAAGGAGGCTGTGCCTGGATTATATCGTAGAATTGCACAATCTACATTGGTAACTTTTCCAGTTACTCCTCATCTTTACGTATTGCTTGTTTGAATGTCCGCAGAACTGTAGACCTTGCCTGTCAGTTCCTGCAACGTGTGTCTGCAGCTTAATGCATTTTCAAAGGATCTAAGATGGCTGTCCTCTGCCTGGTGTGTGCCTAATTGCACTCTTCACTGTCCACACCCTTTGCCTTCACTTGTCTTCAATTCTGCTTTAATTGAACAGAAGGCTAAGACAAGAGTTGTCTCGAGCAGGTTTCTGTTTAGACCATTTGAACACCAGTTTCTTTCTGCAGCTTTGGTACCACGGTGGACTCACTTTTCCTCAACCCAAGGCTAACAAAAGGGCAATTGTAACCCACTCAAATCGTATGCTCTGATCACTCCTCAGCCAGTTTTGTCTTGGAGCTAGGCCATCGTCTTTTTAAGGCACCTCTTGATTATAACACCAAAACGTATTCACATTGAAATTTTTTTTTTTTTTTACGTTTCTCTTTTCTCCATTTGTAGAATTGGTGTCGTTGCCTCTGTTTCACAGAAGTATCCCTTTTTACCAGAATTTGTGTAGTCTTTTACAGCAGATAGAGGCATGAGTCGCTATTTAGTCATCCGCCTGGGATTTGAGTTTCAATTATTTAGGTACCAGAGACATTTTAAGGCATGGGCAAAATGGATAATTTTTCAGGGCCCCACCAATCAAGGACCCCTGGGAGACTGAACATTTGTCTCCACCTCCCTGCTCTGTAATTCTGCATCTCAACCCTTAATGTAAAATTAATTATTTTTTGGTATCACAGGACTTGAATTAGAAAAAAAAGTGTATTAAAATTCGGATATGTTCCAAACAAGGGCCCAAAAATATTTCCTGCCTACAAAATCCTTAAGATGACACTGGGTAAAACATGATTCTAGAACTAGCTTAGGCCAGTCCTGCTATTTGATTGATGGGATTACCCTAGTCTGTATGTGTTAGCTTGTCAGCGTTGAGTTTTTAGAAAGGATGTCTGAGTAGTGTTCTCTGGGCAAGAACTGGGGCACAGCAAAAGGATTTAGAGTTCTGCAATTTATCAGGTGCGGAATAATTTGATACCTCCTTATAAATACGAGGGAGAGAGAAGCAGAGATTCATTCAGCTTCCAACTTTAGTACACCGACAATAATAGAGGAATGAATAACCAGTGTCAACGAACCGGAGTCTCAGATGTGTTGTATCGAGACCCTCAACCACACTTTCACAGTACACAGTTTGTTATCCACTTGTGTGGTAAGTTGGATAGTGTCATCATTGGGTTTTAATCACTTAAGGGTACGGTTTTCCAAGTGATTAACCAACCTCCACGAGGAGGGAGACTGTCTGTGTGGTTCGCAGTTGTGGGAAGTGACTAAAAATAGCTCCTAATCCTGTTTGAAGAAACTTTATTTAGTCAGGAAAGGGGTATGGTTAGAAGAAACGGTGGTGCTGGGGTGGATTAATGATTGGTCCACAGCACCTAGTGTGCGGTCGACATGTTTCGGCCTTAGCGTTGGTCTTACAAGTCAGGTTGCATTCTTCATGACCTTGGTGTGGGCAGTGGTCTTGTTAATTCGCAAAGCACCTTTTGCAATGAAGAGGGTGGGTGCATTCATTTATCCTTCTTTGTCAGTGAGCTCAATGGCTTGTTGCTGATGTGTTCATAGGTGCAGTCTTTACCTGTGACTTGAGAGGCAAGGAAAAAAGAAAAACATCACAAAAGTGCATAATTAGGAGGTTAATGGAATGTTGGGGTTCTTCTTCTAGAGGGAACCCAGTTGATGAGACACACTTATATTCAGTAATTATTTTTAAGGCCTATTCAGCTTTCAGTAAAAAGAGACAAAGCAAAAACAGAACAGTCGTAAGGTAAGGCAAAGTAGGTAGTGTTCTCATGAGTCTGTCCCTCATCTTAAACAATAGATCTCTGTTGGGAGTATGTGTGTTGATGCCAGTGGTATTAGTCCTTATTCATTTCCGATAGATATATGTTATTAGTATTAGTGTTGGTGCTAGCAATAGTGCTGATTGTTCTGGTTAATTTCCAAAATGTATAGGCGGACAAGGGGGTCCTTTGTTAGTCTGGTAGTTGAGCTCTTTAGCTAAACATAAGCATGTTCAATCTGCTTAAAAAATAAGTTTGCAAGAGAGCCTAAATGTGAGGCTGAGATGTGCAATTAATGCACATCTTAGCCTCACTTTTAGGCTCTCTTGCAATTATGTACTTTTGTGATATTTTTATTTTTCCCTTTCCTCACAAGTCGTAGGTAAAGACTGCACCTATTAACACGTCAGCAACGAGCCATTGAGCTCACTGACGAAGAAGGGCAAGTGAATGCACCCACCCTCTTCATTCCAAAAGGTGCTCTGTGAATTAACAAGACAACCTCCCACAGCACCGCCCTGAAGAAGGCCACCGGCCTCGTAAGAGCAACCCTAAGGCCGAAACATGTTGACCCCCCACTAGGTGCTGTGGAACAATCATAAATCCACCCTAGCACCACAGTTTCATTTAACCATATCCCATTCCTGACTAAATAATGTTTCTCCAAACCGGATTAGGAGATATTTTTAATCACTTCCCATGACTGCGAACAACATCGACAGTCTCCCTCCTGGTGGAGGTTGGTTAATTACTTGTAGAACTGAACCCTCAAGTGATGAAGAACCAATGATGACACTATCTACCTTACAACACGAGCCGATAACATATATTGCGTACGGTTAATGTGTGGTTGAGGGTTTCTAATACAACACATCTGAGACTCTGGTTCATTGATACTGGTGATTCATTTCTCGACAGTTGTCGGTTTAAATCAGTACTTCAGCATACTTCTTTTTAATTTTCAACCGAATCTGCAATTGAATTTACTGCTGAGTTTGCTTTAATTTCAGCATTAGCAGCAGATACATCAAAAGGGCCAGCTTTTGTCTAATGGTGCAATTTTGGAACCAAATTGAAAAATAGCTGTACCCATATATATGTTATGCAATCAATAGTACCGTTATACAGGGCTCTTTTGTAATGGAGAGAAGTTTCCAGAGCCCCCATTGTATGAACACAAATCTTGAAATCAGAAGACCTGACTGTGATGCTTGCACTAAGCCAAATGCATTTTAGTTCAATTACAGTGTATTATGCATGCTCCTTTTTTGCTGAATGTAACAGAGTACATGTTTTTTTCAAGAATATTTTACTTTGACCAGTAGAACTCTTTAGTGATAAGATGATGTTCCCACTTTTCAGTCTAGAAAAAAATTAGTTGACCGTTTGGTCCCCCCCCCCCCCCCCCCCCCTCACATGCTTTTGGTGGCCATGTTTATAGGTGAGATTTAATTTCCCATCAATAGTTTTGGGTACTGGTCACGTTCACCACATTACTTCTTTCCTTCTCCATGTATAGTTGGTTTTCTGTTGCTATACTGCTTTGGAACATGGCACGGATGATGTCAAAATGTTAAATGGTTGGGGAGTGGTGAATTTGAAATGTCATTAAAACACCCAATACCTTTAAAAATACTGGTTTGTTCTTTGCCATTCTGAGCTTACGTATCCTAGATACTTTGATTAAAAGGATCTCATTTATGTAATGCTACCTATTATAACGTAAACTTTTTTTTTTTTACTTAAGCATAGATTGAAACACTTAATGCCAATAATCTCCCGTTACATTGCTTTTAGGACCATTGCCAATAGTATTTGAGCAATAACCTGTAGGTGGATAGCCTAATGGATGTTACCCCTTTTTTCCTAGATTGAAAACCATGAATTCCTTGTGAAGCCTTCCTTTGATCCTAACCTGACAGAATTGAGAGAGCAGATGGATGAACTGGAAAAGAATATGAAAGCCACTCTGAATAGTGCAGCCAGAGAGCTCGGTAAAAACTTGATCATGTGTTTTTTGTTTTAAGAAGATCCTTCTCATTGTTAAAGATGGTTCAGTCGCACTTTACATTGAAAAATTCATTTTTTTGATTTGCATTGAACTTTTGACACCTCGCTACAAATCTGGCAATTGCTTGGCGTGGTCCATAAAGATCTGTCATGTTATTGTTGTGCAAAATCTTGCAGTAGGAAACAAATTAAGAGGTAGTGAAAACAGATGTTCTGCTGTTTTAGCACCAACAGAAAAATGTGTTTGTGCCTACAGCAAAAACCTTTAATCAAATGTATATGAAACTTGGCATGAACGTTGAACTTTACACTGAAAGCGAGCTTTATTGGGTTGGAGTAAATCCATTCAGTAGTTTTGAGATAAAAGCATTAAAGAAATTAGTGGGCTTTAAAGGGTGAACACTTCCAAATTCATTCAAATTCTAAAAAATAAGGCATTTGAATGGGTGAGGGAACCTTTTTTCCCCCCCCCCCCGGTTATGCCTTTCAGACCTGCGGTTCCAAAGTTGTAAACCACAGATCAAAGTGCTCTGATTGTTTGGTTGCAAGAGAGTAATTTCACTTCCATCCTTAATATCCGTGTGTGGGGAACAGTACCCAATTTGGAGAAAAAAAATCATAGGGGCAGGGTGCATACACTCTAACCCTCCAGGCCTTCGTGAGGGGGAGTGGGACCCTCAAAGGGCCCGACTTCGTTAAATAAAAAAAATTAAAAATTAGCAAGTTGTGCTTTCAAGGCACTGCCAATTCAAAAAAGGGCAAGTTTCATGCCAGAGTACAGCAAAGCCATAGCAAGTTTCACCAACCATGCTTCTCCATTCGGAAATTCAGCCATGGCTTTGTAGCCCCGGAAAATGAGACCTGAAACCGAGAAGCTTGCCCTGGTTTTGTTCTACCCAACCAGAGTTCACGGAACTCCTGGGCTGCAAAAGTCTAAAAAAATACAAGAGGCCCAGACTCTGTGATCCAACAGTGATGCGTTGTGGGGGCTAGTCATACGTATTGAGTTGAAAAAATACTAAATATTAATAATATCAGTGAATAAATGATAAGCCGTTCATTTTATAAATTCACCATCAAATATACATGTATGTTGCTCACCATAATCCTGTTTCTACAGTGGATTTGGTAACGTTTCTGTTATAATTCCAATAAAACGTCTTTGTTTAGTTACTACTGCCTGCTCCTTCTTTGTGTGAGTGATCTCCACCTCTGTAAGATCAGCTCAATCGTGCACCATTACTTCCCTTTTTATTGTAAATTCAGATGAAGCAATTGAATTGTGACTCCCTTCACTCCATCAAGTGTATCCCAGATCACTGACAAGGAGGCAGTACCTTGATATATGTTGTAGAATAACACAATCTAAATGTTTAACTGTTCAAGATACTCCTTAGTATTTCTTTCTTAAATGTCCACAGACCTTTAGATCTCGCTGTATATCCATATATTTTCATATTAACAGGCCTGGATTATTGTCTAACATCACCTTGAGATGCCATGTAACTTTGACCTTTGAATGTTCATCATTGTGAGAAATTAACCTTATTTTAAATTGTGCTTATGTAAAAGGCATTAGAATGCATATTACCTGTATTCTGGATTATGCACATACCAGATATCTGCTAATTGTAACTTCTCTTTTAGGAAATTGTACTCTTTGCTTTACTCCAACTATTTCTAGTACCTGTTTTGTTTGTGTCCAACAGACGATGTAGTATGCAGTTAAAGTTCCAAACAGCTAAGCTCTTTATACATTTCAGGCCTGTTTTTGTTAGGGCTGTATTCGCAGATAGAGAATATTTTGCCTATGGCTACCTAAGGGTCTCCCACCATCCTTTTGAATCTGAACAGCTGTTTTTACCACTGTTTTAAGACTTAAAAGTGCAATGGCTTTTATTGAAGCACTCTGCAAGGTGTATTCTACCTTCTTAAGACCCATTAGGGAAAATACCTTTCTATCCTGAAATGCAATTTTAGTCTTCTGGTGACACTGTTGTGTTTAAAATGATCAATCTCTAGCCTGACCAGCTGTTTCCTTCATGCAGTCAATCCTTTAATATCCATAGAGATTATATACAGTTCCTTCTCCCTGTTGGTTCAGTTCTTGTTTGCATAATATATATAAATGGAACTGCATTATTTGCCCATATTGACCCAATTCTCCTCCCACCAATCATCCACTGGGGAAAGGCATGTTTACCTTTCCCCGAATGTCTGTACCACCAATCCTTCAGGTGTAGTTGTAGCTACTGGGTAGGCCTCAACTCCACTCTAGCAAGATTAAAAACATACAATATCCCTCTAATATGCCTTGAGCCCTAAGGTTAATTGCTTTTGATAGATGTGTGTGTAATGTATACCATGCATACACTTGCGCATTATCCATCCATATATTCGGGAGTGGTGGGGGGGGGGGGCGTGGGTGGTAGAAAGTTTGGAAATTATCCAGCATCTTTTATACCTCAAATTGAGGAACTAATATCCCAATAGGTAATCACTGGCTGGTCGGGCCCCGGCCTCCTATTTACTCCCTGGTTCCCGGCCTGCAATTGTGCCCAACTCCCTCCCTAAACCACGTACACAGGGACATAGTAGGCCTTTCATGAAGTGATGAACCTTTCTGTTGTTTGATATATAACGCCGATCTCTGATCTGTCAGTAATAAAATCAGTTCTATATTGGATCAAGCTGGTAAGGAATCCTAAAGCCACAATATATTTGCGTTCACTGGAGGACGCTTATAGATGTGGTGGTTTAGGTCGAAGCAACTGACTGGCATATGTGGGGAGCCGATTACGACCCAGGTGATATAGGGTGCGACACCTTAGAACTTGTGAAAGAACGCTACTTCAGGTTAGGTGGAAAGCAAAGTTCACTTAAGTAAAACCAGGTAGTATATTGGGCATCTACCTTGAAAGTGGAGCAGGCCCAGTTTGGAAGGGTTTACTAGTCTGGATTCATCCTGAATTGAAATGTGCACAGTCTGTATTAAGTTTAGATTGGGGATCTTTCCTACCAGGGAATAACTTGGTAGGTGTGTAAGGCTCCAAAGGGGAAGTGAACTCTGTGACTACGATATGGGGGAAGGATAATATTTAGCACCTTTTGCTTTTTTGCACAAAATTTGTTACTGCACATACTAGATGGCTACTACCTCTATTTAGGCTTTATGAAATTGGCTCTACCAGTACTGTCCTAGCCTCCAGTCTTGGGACAGACCATTAAATATTTTTTAATTCTGTAGCTTCATATACTTCAGCATTCACTTTATAAGTAAGGGAGGTTTTTGGCCACTGTTAAAAGTAATCTCTGTATTTGCTGAGATGGTCTAGCCATCTTGTGGTTGTCAGTTTTTTGTACCTAGCTTTGAAAGGCTGTGATATGTACTCTATATGCACCTGCACTTTGTCACATTTCACAATCAGTTGGATACATATTGTTAATATGCACCAAACCTCATGAATTGAATTAAACCTTTGTTGACACTACCATGCATCTAAATAACAACTGCATACTAGATCTTGTAGCAGGGTATCCATAAATAAGCTATCTGAGGGTCTCTGTAATGTAATGAAGGATAGGGAAATGATATGTTAATTTATAACGGAAGTTATTTAATAGAAGTAACTAGATGCCTTTTTAACAAAGTCTACAGATCTAGTTTGTTGATGCCCTTTACTCTTTTGAGTTAGAATTGATGCCAGTTTTAATAGAATTATTAGATGTAATCCCAACTATGTCCACAGATACAGTTAGTTGATGCTTTTTACCTTTTTGACAATTGTAGATGAAACCAAGTTTTAACTGCTAAATTGTGTGTTATATGGATTGTTGTTGTACTGTATTTTAAGCTTATTTAATGTATAATACATTTAGCATGTGCTCTATTGTAAGGCTCTTTGATCAAACAATAAAGATCATTGATATAGATTGTCCGCTTCAGTCAAATTGAAATGAACAATTTGAGCGTTTAACCTTTCGATTAGGCTGATCCTTACACAAAAAGTTAATTTAGCATAGCAGACATTATGTGTTAGTTATCTTGTTCCCTTTCATCTTCTATTCTCTTCCCTCTGTTCATTTTACCCCACCTGTTATTTTTTGCTGAAGGATTTGTAAGTAATCAGCTTGATTGAGAATCTTATATTTGCCTCACCAGAGTACTGCATGTCTAAATAGTTGCATTACTTGTGCTCCCTGAATCTTCAACTTGTCCATTAACCTTTTTATTTTTCTGCTTAGGCCATTTTATAGGACCTAATCAGTGAAGAACTGACAGGTGGACCTGATGGCAGACTTAAATAACTTTAGCATCCTCTTTTTTTAAATAAAAGACCATTTCCTTGATTCTAAAGTCTGAAAAGCAAGTCAGGATTGTGCATGGAGGTACTGCATCTCCTGGCTGTTAGAATGGACACATGTGTGCTCTAATAATTGTTAAATCCTTAATTGATTCTTCCTTCACAAATGATTCCTTGATAACATCCACTAAGAATTGTTTGAGATGGTACTTTCATCCTCGGGGATCCCTATAAAATTCCAGATCTGCCTCTTTCAATGATTTTCTTAGACTTTGCTCTCCCTTTGTTATTTTCTAAGCACTGTAACAGACTTTTTATATTGCCATCTACACTTTTCATACCTGGTGGTAATTTTTGCTTCCACTGCTAAAAACCGGTTGAAGATGCTTTCCATTTTCAAATCCACTGCTCCCACCTGATATTTCAAACTTCCTACTCCATTTCTTTCTGAAGGGTATTCAGATTTTTGATTGAGTCCAGAATTTGCTAACAAAAAAATAGAACTATTGTCAGAGCTACTAAGGCTTTGCTTAGTGCTCCTCTTGATTTTCTTGCCTTTCTTTCCCATTATCAGTGAGATCTTAAGCCTTACTCACAGCTGTCCGTGCTGATTTAATCTTATTCTGACTCTTCTACACAATTCTCTTTGTACAGAGTGGTTGTTAATTACTCACCTTGGTCTATTGAAGGCTTGGCTACTTTGGTAGAGGCATACTCAACCACACCTAGCAAGGAAACATCATATAGCAGAAAGGGGCTCCATCTCAGTAGTGAACAGGAGTGGGGACAGCGGACACACTTGTGTCAGCTTAAATATGTGTCATTGTTGTGAGATTAGACCTCCTGTTTTCACTTGGTTCAAGGGGTTCGTGTATAGAAGTGTAACCCAGGGAGCCACGCCTCTCCTCATCTCCATGTGGGACATGAGAACATTAAGGTAGCCCTACTTCGAGGCAAGGAATACTTTCTCAAGAACAACTGACACAATTGGAGCATTTGGAAATTTTACAACTTTAGTCTTGTTCAATATCCTACATAGCCTCCTGAGGTTGAGCCAAATTACTGTACATTGGGATGAATCAGTTTTGATCCTTATGGCTCAGAGTGGGTAAATAAGGGTGTCTTTTGGCCTAAATTTGGTAAGTATTTTCATATTTAGGTTGATCATTGAGAGAGGCTTATAAGAAGCCACATCTATTGAGAAGCTTGCTTGACTAGAAATCCACTTTGCAATTTAATTTTCCAGCAATATGCCTAATGCTCAAGTTGAACAAGTCTCAAAGATCCTTTCCCTGTATTACTGTTACCAGACAAAAGTAAAATTAGAGGCATATGATCTGTCCTCAACATGAGGTGATGGCCAGACAGTCTTGAAATATGTCCACATACAATGTAAGGCTTCCGGCACAATAGTAGAGTGCCTTTGCTCTGCTGATGAGAGTTCTATAAGCAAAAGCAATGGTCTTGGTTTCTCCTATAACTTGTTGTTTGAATTTTGCACCAACTTTATTATTGCTGGCATCCACAGTGACTGTGGATTCTGCAGGATCATCAAATGACGATAGAGCCATTGCAGCAGTTATTTTAGCGTTCCCATTTTTAAAGTTCTCAGTCATTTCTTTTATTTTTTCCCAAATGTTCTTGTGTTGCTTGTTAGTAAAGAGAACTCATTAGCACATCTGGAATAGTAGTTACGCATGCCCAAGAAAGATGCCAACTCTTCTCTAGTATTAGGCAGAGGTGCATCTTGATTGCTTCCATCAAAGCCTCCTTCGGTTTAATCCTCAACTAAAATGCAGTGATCTTAATATTGAACCGTCTTGCACAGAATGTGTTCTTATCTAATTGGAGGAGGATACCAATTTGTTAAACACTCTGATTAACCTCTCCTTATGTTTTTCCAGTGTGGGTGTGCAAATAGTTTTGTCATCCTGAAATGTTACTACCCCACTGTATTTCCTTAAAAGTTATCCATTAACCTCTGATAAGCATGCACCAAATAACAAAATGTGCCATCTAGATTAAGGAATATAATTACGTGACAACAGACTTCTAACTACTGAATCTGATGGTATGCTGACCTTAAACCTAGAGTTGCAAAGAATGTGGCATGTCCCAAAGTTGCATATATTTCTTGGATTTTGTGAAGGGGTGACAGTCTAAAGTAATTTGTTTGTTTAGATACCTAAAATCAGCATACAATCTTAACTTTTCTGTTTTTTTCCTCACCAGCACCTAGGCAAAACTAATTCAGAGAACTCTACAGGTTTTATAAGAGCTTTTGTGCACATTTCTTCTGGCATGTTCAACAAGTCTTTAGTAACACTGAGCGGTACACCCCTTAAGCAATATCTTACAGGAATTGCTTTAAATAAGTTTGATTTGATATAACCCTAGTTTTTTTCTGAATACGTCCTTGTTATTCTCTAAAATCTTAAAAATACTTAATCAACTTCAGAACTTTATATTCTTGAAATGTGAATGTCATACCTAAGTTACCCTGATATCGTTAACCATTTTTTGTCCCCTTTTTAGCCATATAGACTTTGACAAGAATCTTTATGTCCTTAATTTGAATTGAAGAAATAAAAAAGCTCATGTCAATGGCATTACCCCATATGAATCTTTTAACATTGTTTTTCTAAAATCACTTGATTTCACTTAGATTCAGAAAACGTGTCTGAAATAATAGTGACTAGGAATCCTGAATCAGCCTACACCTGTGTTCCACGCCATCAATTTTAATCTCACATTCTGGAGGAACGCAAGGCTCATCATCAACACTAATGTGGGACAAAGTATTATAGTCTGTATATTGAGCAGTTTCTTTTTCTCTTAGTAACCACCATATTGACTCTGGAATCAACTTCATTTTTATCCTCTTAATACAAAACAGCCATGTTCCTAGTTTTAACGCAATTAACTTAATTCATTGCTATTTCTGGAGTCTATGGTCTTTTCAGAACAACGTATAGACACCTCAACACTTTTAACAATCTCCACCTTTTGTTTCAACTAAGGGTTCTTATGTCTCACATTGTTCCTGGATTTTATTTTTGTAATAACATGGTACAAATTGATGCTTAATATATAGGTCTACAGTTCATCAAATTCACACTGTGCGGCCAAAACATTTATTGCATCAACGTAACATTCAGTTGGTGTATTTGAAAATTGATATCTGGTATAAAACTTATATCTTTCCATAACTATATGTGGGTCACTTTTCAAATTAAGTTTTAATCTATATCAATTGTACCACATCAAGGTAAGCATTTGGGTACATTTGGAACATTCTCTGAGCTTTTTATCCTATATATATAAATTAGTATTTAATATTAAATATTTCAACATAGAATGTCTCACCAAGCCCTTGGACATTAAATCATAGTTGCAAGAGTTCTGCCTTTTCATTCTCCATCCTCCATTTACTGTGACTCTAGTGTATTTACCCATATATTTACTTAATCTCTGTGATATGTGGGAACTCAGACAGTTTAGTTCTAATCTGCTTCAAAAGGTGCCCCGTCACCACCAGGAAGTGCCCTCTCCCCTTAATATCATACTCCAGGCAGACCATATGTTCTCGGAGTGATTTGAGTATAGCACCACTCTTTGCTCGACAAATGTCTCTGGTTGTGGCCTTGAAGGACTCCCATATCATGTAGATGTGTTCAACTATGCCTATATTACAGACCAAGTATTCCAGTATTTCAGTTTGTGATTCTTCTGGATCTCTGGAGACTAAGTCGTCAACCAATGCCAATTGGTGTGATTCCAGGAGCTTCCAGATTCAGCAGCAAAGATGAGGGGTTTGATAGTATGTGAGTTAAATGTGTAACCTCCCTGACCCATGGCACCAAATCCCACTTTATCAACCTGTAGTCTAACTTCTAACACATACCATGTACTGCTGAGTAGAATGTCCCATCAGCGTTTGACTGGTTTCTATATTTCCACATGTACAGCAGCGTATGTGTGCTCATAATGGCCTTCAGCTGAATGGCTGCAGTGGCGTGGGCCACATTAATAGCCTGGGATATGTCAAGACTTTGCTGAAGTGTGCAGTTGAAATCCCCTCCCCATTGCAAAGATTGTAGAGCTATGGCAAGAATCCTGTCCCACAGACTGTCAAAGAATCTGGTGTCATCTTCATTTGACCCATCAGTTAACTGTAGTGATCTTTGCAGTGGTGCCAAGCTTGCACCATAGGATAACATATCTGCAATGTTAGTCAGAGAATAAGTCAGTGACCCTGAAATACATACCCTTTTTTATAAGAATGGCTAGTCCACGGGCTTAGAAAGAGTCTGAAGAGGTGACGGAGTAGGAAGCCCATCTAGCAGCAAAGCAGTTGTCTGGGCTCAGTGCTAAGTTTCGCTTGTAGTAGTGCTATGTTTACAAGGTGTCTGTCAAGGTAGTCCAGAGCCTGTACAATATTGTGAGGGTTGCTCATTCTATGTTCTACATTTTGTAGCCCAACTGGTCTGTGTATCAGTCATATCGCACAGGTAAAGTTCTGTCTCCGCGTGTTGGCATACCGCAGTTCGTGTGATGATCGTGCTTAACTATTTATCCACTAGATAATAAACCTGTTTGGTCACTGCATTCATTCCTCTAACATAGCACCTTTCCGCCTTAGTCCCCCCCACTCTGGCATCACAATCTCACCAGGATATTACCCCATCTCCCCCACAAAATAAACCGATTTCAATTAGTGTAATTTTACCGAATCAAATTATAGCCTTTAGCATAAATAAAAACAATAGCAGGTATAACACCCTTGAGAGACACCATAGAGCCGGAATAGGTTGGTGATTAAATGTTGGTTGGTAGAAGTGATCAACAATCTGTCTAAGGTCTTGAATGTGTCTGGTGCTGCAGGGAAGAACATCAAAGCTCGTGTGCAAGAGCCTCTCAACCCAAAGTTCAGGAAGCTATCTAGGGGTTTAAACGTTCATTCTCCTTTGCACTCTGGTGGCGTGACGAAAGTATTGTCTCTGTTTAAGTCGCCTTGATGGAGTATGAAAGAAGGGTTCGGAAGAACATTATGAAATAGCACCAACATGTATAGACAAGGAAAATGTCCTAGGGAGAGACACGGGTTCAAATGATGCTCCCACTATCAAGTGTGATCCAGCAGAGTGCGTCTATCAAAGGTGATTAACTCAGATTAGACATTGTAGACCACAGTTAGGCCTAACAGTGAGGGTAGAATATATATCTTGAGCAGACCAGTTCTAAAAAAGAAAAAAACGCTGGCCTCCAGGTTTGACCTCCTAGTCCGAGTGATCATAAAGAGGGGATGTGTCGGTCTCTTCATGAGGTCCCCTATACGCCTGGCTTTCTTGAGAAACCTTTTCAAGAAATGTGTTGCTTACCCTGTAGGTGACCGTCAGGCGGACGAGTAGAGCTTTGCATACTGGATTGCATGTTGGATTTTCACTTTGAAAAGTTGTTTTTTGACCATAATGAATTTTGGCCTGGCTTACTGAATGTCAACTTCAAATGACGCAGTGTTCTGCCTGTATTCTAACAAAACTTTAGCATCTGACTACTGCATGTAAAGATACAAGTGTGTGGGATATAAAGGTAACTGCTATAAAAGCCTTTAGACTTAAAGAAACACCAACCTCAACAGTGCTTTAATATAATAATGCCCCGCTTTGCACCCAGTCACTGATCTGCCCTTTAAGTGCCTGTTGCTCTAGAGCCGGGCTCCAACTCCCTGGAAGGGCCAGGTGGCTCACTCTGCGGGGCATTGCGTTAATTGCCCACTGCGTACATTTAAGTCTCACGCAGCCAAGAAACAGAGCGGACATGACCAAGCAGGTGTGTGAATGGATGATTAGGCATGCCTTGTGACACACCCAAGGCAGGCCTCGCCCTCACATACATTTTCACGCCACATAAACACACAGCGACAGTGTTGGAGTGGGACAGAAATGATGCCCTGGCTCCAAAATGAAAGTGGCCCTCGTTTGCATATCAGGGCAGTTTTGAAATTGTAAAGACAAGCTGTGTAGTTATTTTGCAGGGGAAGGTAGACCATGCATATGTATGTCAATTCCATGGTGTGAAAGCAGCATGGATCGCCAATTTTATAAGGTGTCATTACAATGCAAATTAAAGGCACTCTGTGTTGATTAATGTAGGGAAAAAGGCTGAGCCAGCCCCGTGGATTTAAACCAGTGACCTCAATGTCTCACCCACACCTGCAGCAAGGATGCTAGCCAACAGAGCTATCTCGTGGTCTTCGCCATGTCACCCCTCTGCTCCCGTTCACACCCTGGAGTAAGACCAGTGCTTCAAACTGAAATGTAGAAACGAGAGTACACACCATCCAAGAGCACCAGCCTGGTACTTCCTGCGAAGTGCCTGTACTCTCCCTTTAAAAGCATTGATTCCCTGTTAAGAAGTGCTGGTGATGCAGCGCGGAATGCAGAATCCCTCCCTTCGTCACAGATCATAGATCACACGCAATCACTACATTCGCTGGTGGGGCCCATAACACCAACATACATCCTTCTAATAACCTGTTTCAAAGAGGTGATTGTTCCACTTGCTGTAATGGAAGAGAGTACTCACATATCCCTATTCATAAAGATCTAAACTTCATCTTTGTACTCCTCCCATGAATAGGCCATAGATCTACTAGCTGCAGGTTAAAGTGATAACAAATATTTAACATCATTTACATAAATACATTTTCTCAAATAATAACGACCCAACACAGTTTTTGTAATGAATCTTAAATTTTATCTAAATAATTGAAATTTGAGTCTCTGGTTTAATCAAGCAAATAGATCATCATAGTTACCTATTCTGGCTAAAAGTCGCCCTCTAAGTCAAAATCTTGGTCATCAGTTCATACTGTCAGAGTCTTTAGGAAACAGCTGTCCTGCAGTGTCACCGTCCTCTCCGTCAGCAGAACGTCAGGAAATCAAAAATCTTCTGACCTACCAACCTCTCTAGTCTACCATTTTCATAGTAAAATTTACATTCTAAAGTGTAACAAATGATATTTTGAACGCATCTCATTGGTCCGTTGGGGAAAGTTCGACTTCTTTCCCATACATATAATGTGTCTTTAGATATAGTTCCAATCCACGCAATAGTATCTTTTCATTGTTTCTTTCAGAGCAGCTGGCCGAAAGCCCGGTGTAACCTTGGTTGGCACAGTTGAGTCGGGGTCGTACAGAGGCCGCGGCAGCTGATGGCGACGCATGCGCACTTCACCCAGAGATGCTCATAATAGTCGTTTTCGTCAGATAGGGATGTCGGCCATTTTGTGGCCACCAAATGGTCAACTTAAGCAAAGAAACACAAAAATTTAATTAATACATAGAAATGACTAATAATCTGTTATCCCCTTACTAATACCCATATATGTGTGTATTTATCTAGCAGAAGCAACACTTAATGCAGGTTATATTCACATTAATAAAGCACACATCACGAATACATCACGAAAGCAATATATAATCATGCAATTTCTGATTGTCTATTAATATGCATACAAAATTAGTTTACGTCAATAATTAGGCCATACAAATGCAATTCCCACGTGTCTTTCTTATATTAGTAATGTTGGTCAATTCACACAGCAAACAATTAGTACAATTTCTATTAATTAATTATTCATATTAATCTAAACATGCAAAATGGAGAGGGTATACGATTTTTAAAGAAAACCCCACTCCAGCACTGGTACTGCATTTCGAGTTAAAGAAGTGCAGTACTCTGTATCCCCACTAGACCACCATGTGTGATTTTGTGCACAACATTTTTATGTCACCGAATGTCTCTTTCATTAATGAGGTGACAATGCTAACAGTATGTGCTAAAAAAAAATACACCAGACTGGCACCTGTACAGGTTATGCGCTACGGTAAAGCAATCACAGCGTAACAGTTAGAAGAAACGTTTTACCTTCCAGAAGGTAGAGCAGCAGCAGTTAATGCAGGACTTGCAGCCCCATGGCCAGGTTCCTGAGCATGGGTTAGGAGTCCTCCCTGAGGAAGGTGATCAGGCTCTTGGCATCGCTGCCCAATCTAGTTGTAGCAGAGCAGTTGATAGCTCGCAGAAATGCTTGATGCACGAAGTTACCGCAAAATGCATGTCGTCGCTAAGAGCACTTAAATACCTTGTTCGAAGACATTGGTAATGTAGTTCACATTGAGGAAACTATACTTACAGGCTACAGCTCCTGGACTTGAGCAAAGATTTTATGCTAATTTAAGACAAGCCAACGTCCTATAAAAAAAGACCAAAATAACGCTATTCCCACATAGAGATGAAAACGGGCAAAACATTACAGGCATCATGTCGCCACACATTTTCTATTCAAAAGAAGACGAGATAGATTTCAGAAGTGCCGCGAAAAGCAAGAGTGTGAGCTCTAGTCCACGTTGGTTGAATTAGGGAACCAAACTGAACTGGACTGCGAAGCCGACGCCAGAGTGCGTGGATGTGTGGTTAAGTGCTGAATGCATATAGTAACATTAGTAACAAGCAAGCCACCAAACTAGGCAAGGCCGAAAAAACAACGTAGTCCCCAAGGGACAAAATACACACCCACGGCGTAATTAAACTTTAGTTGTCCGGTGCTCGCGGACAGAAGTGATGTCTTGGGAGCGCCAACCAATGAGGAGCCAGCACAGAGGATGGACGCAAGAGTAAACTTATAGAAAGCAGCAGGCGGGATTGCACTCAGACTAGTAAATACAACAGGTCTTGCAGACAGTGCATGCGCGTTGACGCTCGACCTAAAGAACAAACTTGTAGAAATGTATAAGCTTAAACTTCTAAAAGAAAAAACTGAATATATTAATCGTTTGTAAGGGATTAAATAGCGTGTTTAATTACTGTCAAATCATATAAATTTAGATAACCTCTTTTATCACTACTCTAATAAACGGAGCAGTAGCAGTGATTAGTGACAAAGCTAAATATAAGGCTGCTGGTGCTAATTACAAAGGACAATTTATCAACATTGTTGACTGAGTAGTGGAACAATATCCAACCTACGTGACTCAAAATTTGAGTGCATGTTAGGTACTACACTATTTGGCAGTCAACAAGGTAACACGTCGATGTTTCGACCCATTAAACAACTTTAAGTACAGGTCTTAATCAGGACAAAAAATGGTGGAAGCAATGCCACTGTCACAGAAAAATCATTCTTTTGACTACCATGAATTTGGAACTTAGACACTGTTTAAACAGATGAGTAAAATATTCTGTTTTGCTTTAGAGGTTTAACCTTACAAATCTCTCCCATGGTAACTGTTTTTTGTATGTCAGGTTGTCAGGGATACCGGGTGGCCCCATAATATTTTTGGGGGTATGATGATATTGGAATACTGCCTCCATGGCAGAAGCCCCACTAGAATGCGGCCATCTTGCGTGCCAGCTCTCGGGCACCCAGTGTTCAGAGATACAAATGCATTTCTGAATATACCCAGAGCACAGTAAGGGTGGCTGATTTGGGATAATCTTTTTCTGCAAGCAATCTGTCTCTCCCTCATAAGAAGTATATTGTGGTCAGGATAAAAGCTTCAATTTGTATATCAATTATTTAATGTCGAGGGCTTTCACTCCATTCACCATATATATGCAGAGTATGGAATTCTTAAGCAACTGCTTTTTAAGTGGTTGCAGCTTGGGGAATAGTTTGAGCCAGTGGCAATGTCAGTGGGATTTCGCCTCTTCCTCTTTCCACAATATAGTCCTCAGTTTTTTTGGCCTTTTACAATTTGTGAACTTAGTCATTATTTTATGGGGAAAAACCTAATCAATAGGTTGAAATTGGCAGTAGAGTGATCAAATTGGCTAAATATGAAAATCCTTGACACGTTAATTCAGAAATCCAGTAGGCTATGCATCACTCAATAGCGAAGTATCAACTGCAATATTATAAGACTATTTTGAGTTTAATGTTGCAGCTCTTAAGCTTAAGACGTGGTGGCGTAAGGAGTACCCTACAAGGGGCATTTGTCCAAGGTGAGGAGTGTTGATGCAGATCGAGTTCATGGGTATTCCTTCTGCCCAAAACTGGCTAGCGTTGGAACAAAGTTTTTAAAGCATGATAAGACCAGATAAGATTCGAGACCTATGGCCCCGGTCTGTCAACATGAGGGACTTTTCTCGGCAATAACTTTGGTCAGACTAGCAAATTCATTGATTTTTAGATTACCTATACATAGTTTACTGTTTTATTATGCATCTATATTTCCGCTCCTTTTTTTCTTATTTCTTGTATAATTTAAATGCCCCTCCATTAAAAACTTTGTAAATAAACACACATTTATAGTATTCTCTTTGTTGCACTTGAAACCTATTGCAAAAACTGAAAATAGTGTTGTACGCTCTCCGCCAGAAATTGAAGACGATGCATCCACATTTGGTTGCTTTCGTAAACACCGCTCCTTTCACTACCAGTAGACCAGGCCAAAACTGAATTTACCTACTGTTTCAATAACATAACGGTGGAGCAGTTCAATGCCACTCAGGGAGCAAAAAATACTTCTAGTACAATGTTGTTCAGAGGATATTCATTTACTTAGAGTTCGTATATTGCATCTTGTAAATTATTTGTAATTTTGTCTTGAGAATGGTAGGCAATGTTGCATCTCTCTCCTACTTGCAAGTAAATCAACAGGAAGCGATTTAGAACCTTGAGTCACTTAATTAAAAAACGAATTGCATATTGGTTGTTATGGATAAGAAACCTTTTCACTGCAGTGGTTTTAGTATGCAAAAAACGGTGTTGTGGGTGAACTGAATAAGTACTGGGATTACTTATAATGACATCATAACGTGTTTTCAGAGTAAAAGGTGCACGTTCATGTTTTACTTGAGTACTTATTGCATTTTATTTAATTTAAGCATGAGGGTCTGTGTCTGTAATCTGATTCATGTCGAGGCTATAACATTCTCCAGTTTAATCGTTCAATACATTTACCTGCCCTTAAAATCCTCTGAGGCACCAGTTAATCTTTCAAACTGAGGAATTATATTGCCAGGGGACCGGTAACGCTCTTGGCAGCTGGAGCTAAATGCTAGCTCATATTTACTCCTCTTTGACAGCCTGTTTGCAGTGCTTAGGGTTTAACGCATTTCTTAAGCAAAGTACTTCTGATGCAGCAAATAAATTAGTCATTCTCAAAGGTATACATCCACAAATTTAAAGTCTGATAAAGATAGTAAACGAAGAAATCCTTAACCCGTGCATTGCATACAAAGTCTGCTTCAGATTTCTTGTCCCCAAAATCTATTAACTTATTGCTCTAAAACATTGTTATTAAATGTTATGAGAACTTCTGATAACTGCTTTGTTTTATTGCCCTGAAGGTTTGGATGCTGGCAAGACAATAAAACTGGAGTCGAACTCTCAATTAGGACATTACTTCAGAGTTACCTGCAAGGAAGAGAAAGCCTTGAGGAACAACAAGAAGTTCACTACTATCGACATCCAGAAGAATGGAGTACGATTTACTAACAGGTACTGCAGGCGGTTGTATTATACTGCCTTCACATGGGATGTCCTTGTGTCTGAGCAGGTTAGAGTTAGAAACCGATGCCAACGTGCGATTTAACAAAAATAACCGTGCCTCTGTTTAAGCAAAATGTGAAAACTTCCAGTTTTTCTTTTGGTTTCTCGACATAATCCTATCAAGCGTGCAACTGTGTTGTCCCTCTATGGAGTCTGTAGAGCTTCCTGAGAAAGTCAGTATTATGCCTGGCCGTAGAGTTGGAAGCAGGGAATAGTTATGTATCTATTTGTCAGGTGGCTTCCTTTAAAGGTATCAAGATGCTTGGAATCACTTGGAGTAAAAGCTGCTAAGCTAGTATTTCCTGGGAGCAATGTGGTGCAGGGTGTGTAGCAATGTACTGTACGTCATGTTTGTCGTGAGGTCAAACAGGACCTCTGTCAAGCTAGTTAACCGTCGAATAAAGTGGGTGTGCTTGTGTCACGTGTGTACCTGCTTCTTGCATATGTCAGGAGACATACTTTCATGCACCCCTTTATTAATTTGGCCATCCTCCCTAAATCTTTTCCACACTGACGCACCGACTTTCTCTCTTTTGGCTCTACGTTGACCCATGTGCTCCCTTAATACGTATACTGTACGCATACAAGCCCTGCACTACTTGTTCGGACTGTAGTATTTTGAGGATAGATTATTCCGGTAGCTGCTGCTTGAAGCTCGGTATACATGGCAAGAAACATAGAGAAAATGGCCTTTCATGAAATAGCCATCATGTTGAATCCTTAGATGGGGTCGTGCTACATGGTGTTCACAAAATGACACCCACTCTATCATCCGATGAAATCTTTTTTGTAAGATAGATGAAAGGCTCAAGATAAAGAAAACTCATTGCACTTCTAAGACTAGTCATTATTGCTAGGGGTTTAAACACTACAGGGTAACAGTCCAGCTCACGTAAATTACCTAGATTCCAAGCTGTACTTTCTGAAAACAAAGTACTGACTGAGACAGCTATTGAGTTAAATGAATTCACTGTGTGCCTTCTGGCATATAAACCAAGCACTCTCGTCTGAGCGATCAATGCACGCCATGGATCTACCCCTGGTTCTGCTCCTTCCTCTGCACGCGACTGCAGTCATTGAAATTTACAGTGTCAAGCATGAGCAATCGCCCTTGTGTCCATTCACTGAGGGTCTCCTTGTACACCGACACACTTCTCAAGGATTTGCTTGCTTCTGTGTTAGGGATGTTGATGAGGACCTTTAGGGGTTGATAACAAGGACTGTTTACAGCAAATTATTAGAGGTGGACAAACCAAGACATTCATATAAGGAGCTGAATCATGGGTCTGCCTCAAGCACGAGCCAAGTCATCAAAAGATTCAGCATGTAAATGATACAGCAAATTTCTTGTAAAATATGATAAAGACTCTGAAATTAAAAAGAGGCTATTCGGGGCGTTTCCAACCACCATGGCCAGGTTGACATGATCCACGGAGGCTCTGGCAACTACCCTACAGATCTACCACAATCTGATGCCATCCTCTTGATTTACCGCCTTCAACGGAATGTTGATAATGGGCTGAATTGGATGGTGTGATTAGTGCACCGTTTCAGCCCCATTATTAGTTCTGCTGCAGCGGCTCGAGAATGCGTCCTACAGCGATGGCCGACACGCGACGTGGCGGTGAGTCTATGTCTCCCCTGGGCTCTCAAATGCCCTTGACTGGAGCGACGCTCCTCAACAACACACGTCTTGCCGGGGTAAGGAGAGCAGGGTATGGTCCCTTGGCATGGGGAGCTGCTTTTTATTCCCGGCCCCTTCGGCCTGCAGCAAGATGACGACCGGGAACCCTGCCGGCATTGGGTCCTGGCTTGTAAGGAGTGGCCTACGGATCTTGTACACTGCTACAGCCAGACTCTCGTCCTCTAAACACAGCCCCTGCAACAAGAGTGGCTGTGAGGAAGCAGAAGAGCAAGCCAGCGCTTCCTTCACGTCGATGTTGTCTCCCGACCTGCACGCCTGCATGTGTGAGCGCTGACCTGCTTGCCTGTATCGCCCTGCAGCAGCCACCGGAGGGTGTCTTTCTGTCATCTCCAAATAAGCCCTGTTTTCTCACTCACCTTGCTTTGTCACTGGCAGAAATGAAGGCTTCTTGAGTGGGGTGAAACACACTTGGTCATTTCTACATAGTGAAAAGGGCATGCACAGACTGTAGTCTATTTTCACCTAAGGGAGATTTTTCAATGTGCTCCTCTTATCTGCTCCTGTGACCCTCAGATTTGGCTGTGACACTAGTGATTCATCGCCCATTCTCAACGCATTGATGCCCTGTCATCCTGGGTCTGTTCGACCTCTTGGGCAATATTTGTGGTGAATGTTGCTTCCCTAAGACATCTCACATCGCACGACGCAGCTGCCTATTTCCCGCCAAAGAAAACCCAGCCTAACAGGGTGACTAATTACTTCACCCCATCAGAGACAAGAACACCAAGTACACAGACATCTACTGGTGATCCCTCCCCTGATGCGCAAATGGCCTCAACGAAGGAGGAGCTCCTCTCTTCCCTATGAGACTTTAAAAAAGAAGTTTCAGAAGAACTCAAGGTTGTAGTCTCCCTCCAAGCAGATGTCGACTCTGTTGGAACATGCCCATTGGATTTAGAAACAAAATGCCAAGACTTGGACCAACGCTTCAGAGTGATAGAGCATAATATGGAACAGCTTCACACTGAACTACAAACTACTTTTCTCAAATGTGAAGACTTGGAAAACCGATCCAGGTGAGTTAATATCTGTGTGAGTGGCCAGATGATGATGATGATAGAGGATTTATATTGCGCAAGACAATAACCCGCAGGTATCAAGGCGCCTAACAAAACAGGGATAAAAAGAGAGGAAAACCTTACACATAGGCTTGCAAGAAAAGGTGAGTTTTAAGGGCCCTTCGGAATATCTGTAGGGAGGGTAGGGACCTAAGATCCAAAGGAAGGTCATTCCACCATTTAGGCGCCAGGGTGGAAAAAGCCCTACCACCCCACTTGGCTCTTCGTACACGGGGGACTGTCAGGAGCAATTTCCTGGAGGAACGCAGATCCCTTCCAGGTATATAGTGGGAAATGATGGAACCAACTCCCATGTCGCTGTTCCTTGCAATGACAGTGTAGGTCATACATAGGACTTTAAACTGAACTCGGTGCTCTACCGGTAGCCAATGCAACGTTTTCCTGGCCAACGTGGCCGAGGAGCGTCTTGGAGCATCCAGAACAAATCTGGCTGCGGCATTCTGGACTACTTGCAGGCGCTGCAGTAGGCTCCTATTTAGCCCCGCATACAGCGCATTACAGTAGTCCAGTCGCGAGCCGATGAGAGCGATAACTATCTGCTTTCTGGACTGCATAGAGAGGTATTTCCTGATTCTTCGCAGGGTATGGATTAAGCCCCAACAGGTAGAGATGGTTCTACTAACCTGACCGCCCATGTCCAATGCAGGGTCTATCATCACCCCTAAATTCCTAGCAGATGTCGTGGGGGAAGGACACACCCCGAGCGAGTCAGGCCACCAGCTGGCTGACCAGATGTTCTCGTTCCCTCCAAACACCATCACCTCAGTCTTCTCCCCATTCAGTTTAAGTGAGTTCTGAACCATCCACTGGCCAACTGCCTCCATACAGGATCTAAAATTGGAGGCAGTAGGTACATCTGAATGGGAAAGAGAGACGAGGATTTGGGTGTCATCTGCATAGGAGACTACCTCCATCCCGAAAGATCTAATTAATCTGGCCAGTGGGGTCATATAGATGTTAAATAGGGTCGGGCTAAGAGCCGACCCCTGCGGGACCCCACATAGCACCGGTTGGGATGGAGATAGGAACTCCCCCAGCTTGACTCTTTGTTCCCTTCCTTCAAGGAAGGAGGTTAGTAAATCTAAAGCTGCGTCCCTCACCCCCACTTCCCTCAGACGATATGTAAGTACTGAGGGGGAGAGGGTGTCAAAGGCCGCAGTTAGATCTAACAGGACCAGGAGGGTGGTCTGGCCCCCATCCACTCTAGTGCGGATCTTATCAAGCACAATAGTGAGGGCCGACTCAGTACTAAATTCCCTCCTGAATCCATGCTGGGAGAAGTCCAAGCAGCCCGAGCCTTCCACAAAGGCAGCGAGATGCTTGTTAAGATGTGCCTCAAGCATCTTTGAAGGGGCCGGAAGCAGTGAGATAGGATGGAAGTTTTTCAGAGCCCCTGGATCAAGGGAAGGCTTCTTTAGCAAGGGTCTAACTACTGCGCTCTTCCATTCCGGGGGAAAGACACCGTCCCTCATAGCTAGATTCATAATTTCTAGTAGGGGCGGTAAGAGGGTTTCCCTACACTGCTTAATAATCTTCAAAGGACAGATGTCTAGTGGAGAGCCAGATTTGGTTTTATTAAGCAGGATCTCCAGATCCTGTAAGACCAGCGGGGGAAAGAAATTCAAAGTGCTCGATGGAAAGCTGTCTGAGGTGGTCCCATTCATCTCAGCCGGAACAGAGGACCCACTAATCGAGGCACTTTGTATCTCAAGGGCCCGGTAGATATCCTGTATTTTGGTGTGAAAAAAGAAGGCAATTTTGTCACACAGATCTTGTGAGGGTACAACAGGGTCAGGTGTTTGTAGGTTGACTAAAGAGTCAACGATTCTAAAAAGCTCCTTCGACGAGGAGAGCGAAGTAGTCGTGGCCACAAAATAATCTTGTTTGGCCTGCACAATCTCAGCCTTATATTTACTAACTAAGAGTTTGTGATCTTCCTTGTTCTTGAGGTCCCAACTTGCATGCCAGAGCCTTTCCATCCTCCTCACTTCTTGCCTGAGGAGTCTGAGGGATTCCGAATACCAGGGGGCAGAGGGTCTTTTCCTGGCTCGACGGCGGGTCTGTAACGGGGCCAATTCATTCAGGGCCTCGGTGATGACCTGTTCAAAATGACCAACCGCGGTCTGGCCGCTGTCCAAGCCTACAGTGGAAAGGCTGACAGCCCATGGTGAAAGCGAGTCATTACTGATGTTCCTAAGATTTCTGCCAGCTCCCACTGTATGTTTCCCTATTTTACTTCCATCCATCAGAGGGCATTCTAAAAGAAATGGGACCGCAAGATGATCGGACCAAGATACCTGTACCGGATCCTTGACGGTCAAACGATGGTCATTAGAAAAAATGCCGTCTAGAATGTGACCTCCACGGTGGGTAGCCCCGCGGACACGCTGCGTGAGTCCACAGGACGCCAGGGCTTCAGTAAGACAGGAAGTATCAGATAGGTCAGGCCGTTCTAGATGATAATTGAAGTCCCCTAAAATGGAGAAGTTGTCTCGACCAAAGTAGGGTTCCAAAAGCTGGAGGAGATTGTGTAAAATCAATCCTTGGACCAGGAGGTCGGTATAGAAGTATTCCATTAAAAAAAGAGCATTGCCCTTCCTTTACCATAAAGTAAAAAGCCTGAACGCCATCCGGAAAATCAAGTAGCGGTACTGTGTGACAATGCAAGTGATCTTTAAAAAGGATAGCTATCCCCCCTCCCACTCGACCCTGTCTATCCAACCTGGCCAGGCAATACCCTTCCGGGACCGCTTCAATCAGATCTGGACCAGATGAGTCTTTAGCCCAAGTTTCAGTAATAAACACTAGGGCAGGCTTTCTATCCAAAACCATCTCCCTAAACATTATTTTATTTTTGACCAGGGAGCGGGCATTAATCAGGATGCCTTCTACTCCCGCTATCTTGGGTCTGAGAATGGCAGGGTGATTGAGTGAAGGATGGGGGGGAACCGAATTTCCAGGCATACGCGTGTGATAGCAGCCACATCGTCGGGGGCGAAGGAGGTCGTCCGGTTCATAAGTATGCAAGCACCTCAGATGGCGTGGTTTGAGGCGAAGCATCTCCTGATGCGTGTATCTCTATGAGGAGGCGACGACCTCGTCTGAGGCCGGAGCCCAGCCGCCCAGCGCGTCCTCTGCGCGGACGGGCGCAGACGGGCTGGACTCTGGCGTGACTCCGGCGTCACTGTGGCGTCCCCGATGCGCGTACACGCTGCGCGTCATACCCAACTAATGAAGTAGGGCTCTGGCCAGGCCACGTGACTGCTCCAGCCAATGGCAGGGGAGTGCTTCTTAGACCCACCCAAGATGGCGCCCCAGGTTAACAGAGCGCGGGGACCGGCCCGCCCAAACGGCGGTGGAAGCAGCAAGTTTTATAGTGCAGCAGTGCGGTCCGGGACAAAGGACACAGGTAGGGGCGACAATGAGAGATCAGGGCTAAATCTGAGCTAGTGACGCCGACCAGTTAAAACCAGGGTAGAAATGCGGCAAATTATAACAAAGAAAACGACAAAACGGGGACTTTTAAAATTCACCAGGCATCTACCAGAAAGCGCTATGTGCGAGGCAATAAACCAAACGGGAATAAAGCTCTCTCCTACCCACCTTAAATACGCCCTCCAATTACAGCCTCTGGCCAGTCCACGTGACGGCTCCAGCCAATGGCAGGGGAGTGCTTCTTAGACCCACCCAAGATGGCGCCCCAGGTCAACAGAGCGCGGGGACCGGCCCGCCCAAACGGCGGTGGAAGCAGCAAGTTTTATAGTGCAGCAGTGCGGTCCGGGACAAAGGACACAGGTAGGGGCGACTATGAGAGATCAGGGCTAAATCTGAGCTAGTGACGCCGACCAGTTAAAACCAGGGTAGAAATGCGGAAAATTATAAAAAAGAAAACGACAAAACGGGGACTTTTAAAATTCACCAGGCATCTACCAGAAAGCGCTATGTGCGAGGCAATAAACCAAACAGGAGGAGGGAGCAGAGGGCCCTTGCCTAGAGGCCTTCATAGTTGGTTTGTTTTCTGATCTACTTGTCGATGACCATCCAGAGGTACAACTGAAAAGGATACATAGAGTGGGCCGTCAACTCGCAAAGGGAGGGAGGTGGCCTAGAGACATTCTCGCCAAACTGACCTCTTTCAAAACCAAAGTACTGATCCTCCAAGCGGCTCATAGACGAGACACTGTATCTCTTTCCAAGGAGCAACATGTTCCCTTTCCCAAAACATTGCTCCTGCAAATCTAACGCAACGCCAGCAATTTGAACCGTTCACAGAAGCTCTATGCTGAGACTCTGTTAAATACAGGTTGTGGGAAACTGGATTTTTGTAGAAGTACCCCCCACTTTGTGCCTGGTTTTTGATGCAACTTTGACTGAGGTTTACTGTGTCCCTAATAACCAGATTCCCAGCACCAGTGTTCTTTCCCTAAAACTGTAAAATTGTTCCCCTGATTGGCAAACCTTTAGCACCCTCTAAGTCCCTAGTAAATGGTACACTGGTACCTAGGGCCTGAGGTACTAAAGAGGGTCTCTAATGGCTGCAGCACAAATTGTGCCAACCTAAGGGACCCTCACCAAGCACATGCACGATTGCCATTGCAGGCTGTGTGTCTTGGTGCAGACAAAAGTTAGAATACAACATGTCACTACCACTGCATATGATATTTGTAAGTCACCCCTACAGCAGGCCTGACAGCCCTAAGGCAGGGTGCTTAAAAGGATATTTTAGAACATATCTGCCTGAGTAGATATGCCCCTGTGTTGGTCAGCCCTATTGCTTCCAGTGCAAGTGACCAGGGAAGCCATCTTAAACCACGTACTGGACACTGGTGAAAACGAGTTCCCCAGCTACATGATGGCTTTACTGACCATAGGGAAGTTTGGTGCCAAACGTCTTGTCATGATAAACGCACACTGATGCCAGTGTTAAACTTATCAAAACATACACTCAGCGAGCATTTTAGAGGTGCCCCCTGAAACCCTACCAGCCTCTGGTGGGCTTGCTGACTGGATTCTTCCAGTCTGCCTCTTGAGACCAGTTTCCGACCTACTAGGGTGAGATCCTTTTGCTCTCAGAGATCAGAAACAAAAGCCTGTCCGGGAAGAGGGTGTAACACCCCTGCCCACAGATTACCTGCTTTTCAGACTCTTTGGGCTGGCAAGTTTCAAAGAAGTATGGAATGTGAATCTGGCTCCCCTCACAGGACAGGAAGCCACCACCCCTGTCCACAGCCCCCTTGGCACCTGGACCACCAGGACAATTTGCTAGTCAGGTAGGCGTGCCACCCCTCAGAAATTGGTCACGTAGGGACCCCATGGGCCAGTAGCCTAATGCCCCTAAACTCAGTATTTAGATGAGTCCCCAGTAACAGAGAAGCAGATCCTGATGACCTAAGAAGAGAGGGGATACCATAGAGCCACAAAACTAGAGGACGACTGAAGAGAGCACCTGACTTGTCCCCAGCCCCGCCGGTCTGTTTGTAGCCCTTGTCAAAAACTGTGTTAAAGTCAACTCGTCCTGAAGCTATGACACCAGAAACTTGGGAGGACTGCCTGCCTTCAACAAAGACTCAAGACCTCCCGTGAACAGTGGCCCTGTTCAAGAAGAAAATCCAAAGATAGGACTCTGAGGCCTCTAGAACAGCCAAAATCCGACACCTGAAGCAAACACTGCACCCGTCGCCCCCGGCCCAAACTGAAGAAGGCTAACAGGCCTCCTCAGCCCTCCAGGGCCCGAGTCCATCGTGGTTTCACCCCTCCTGGACTCCCCGACGTCACCTGCAGACTCTGCACGCAGGCCACCTCGACTGCTCCGGTAAGGAAAACCCAGCGCCTAAAGACACCTCTGCAGCCGTCGACCCTGGGCCTTGGAGAAGAGGAACAAAGCATTGTGAGGCTTGAGCTCATTTGCTGGTTCAGCCCGACTGGCTTCCTAGCCAGAGCCTGCAGCCCCTTTTTACAGAGACTGAAACACATTGGGTTCCCGACGTTGATTTGCACCCGGCAGCATGCATGCCGCTGGTGGTGTACTGTTGGTGCTGCCTTGGACCTTGCCCACCACCCACTTTAACTCCTGGAGATTGGTCCTGTAAGTTGATGTACTGTATCTGTTTGCAGAACTTGTTCTTCCTTCCATAGGATAACATTACTGAACTCAGAAATTGCAGTGTCCACTTATTAATGTGAAAATAATTTATATTTGAAAACGATTTTCTCTGATGCCTAAACATAAATAAAGATACTTGCTGTTATAGAATTGGTGTGGCTCTCCTTCTTGAGTCTTGTTGACATTTATTGATCATTCTGTGTATTTGCAAATGTCTTACACTCCTTTGTGTCAAGTCTAAGGCTACTCGACGATACAACCCCATATCAGAGGACTTTAGGATTGCATAGCAAGCCCTGTTCATTAGTAAGGGAAATCCTGGACTCTTTATGTGATATATCATTAATCTGATATCTCGTGTAAAGAGCCAGCTTCCTACACCGATGGACTTATCCTTTTGGCATTGCATTTGAGTTTCACAATAAGCTTTACCAGACTTGACCATATTTTCCTTAGCCAACTCTTATGACAAACAGTTATAGCCATTACTATACATCCCATTAGTTTTTGGGACCATGCCCCGGGGGAGGTTGTCCTAGATTGGCAGACCCCGCGCTACACCTTTAGTAGATGGTTCTTTACTAACTTATTTACAAGGTATTGTATATTTTGAGACAAAGTCCATAAAACCACCAGATAATATTTCCAATTGAATAGACCCAAGGAAACCACTCACTCAACAAACTGGTACGCCTTCAAGGCTGTTATTCGGGGGGAAATGTTTGTCTTTGATGACCACCCTGACTCACCAAAAAAACACAAAGGATAGCTGGCGTTGGAAGATGAACTTCTCCAAGCTGAAAGAGCTCACAAGGTAACACCCACTCTTCTTCTCCATAGGAAAGTTACAGCTTTATGGGGAAAAGTCAAATCTATTTACACTAATAGGGTGTAATTGACCCTTCTCCATCTTAAAAAGATCCACTGATGAGCAGGGCAATAAGATTGTTTCGCTCCTGGCGAGACAACTAAGATCCAAACAGGAAAAAGAATGCATAAGTCAGATACAAGATGGGTCTGGAAATGTACAGCATACAGGGCAAGGGAAAGCACAGACTTTGAGATTTCTATGAAACACAGTATATCTACGAAACAATGGATACTGCGGAACAGCAAGCCTACCTGGGTGACTTTGTCTTGCCTCAAATTTCCCCAACTCTTAAGGACACCTTAAGCTGCCTCATAACTAGAGAATAGGTATAAACATCTACAGACACTCTCAAACTCCATAAAGCACTGGCCCGGACAGATTCAAAGCCCAGTTTTATAAAACATTTAGTTTAGATTTAGTCCCTTATTTAACTGAGCTTTTCAACCATATTGCAGATTCCCATGCCATCGCTCCCTCAATGGGAGAGGCCCTGATCTCTGTGATTTCAAAGCCAGGGAAAACCCCCCAAAATTGCCTATCTTACCGGCCAATTGCCCTATTTAATCTAGATGCTAAACTATACACCAAAATACTTACCAATAGTCTAGAAGATATAATGCCTAATGCACCCGGACCTATCTGGCTTTATTAAAGAGAGGCAGACCCATGATAACCTATGATGGGTGGTCCCCCTGATTGAGAAAGTTACTAAAAAGAACATCCAATGATACTACTGGCGCTAGACGCTGAGAAGGCTTTTTACCACGTGGACTGGTCCTTCCTCTCTCATACCCATTGCCTTTTTGGGGAACATATTATTGCTATGATACAGGCTAACTATGCATGCCCCGGCTGTAGGGTGCTAGTGAATGGGACAGCCTCTGAATCTTTCGGTCTGGCTCGAGGGACAAGACAGGGGTTCACTCTTTACCCTTTACTTTTGCCCTTACATCGGACCCCTTGCTGCAAAGATACATGGTATTCCCTCTATTCATGGCCTTTCCTTCAGCTCAGTTAAACACAAGATTTCTCTGTTTGTAGATGATATCCTTCTGTCTCTTACTTTGCCCCCTAGCATCGCTCCCAGCCCCACTACGAATCTGTAGCTGGATTTCTTATTAATCTCCTTAAGTCCTTCCTGTTCAATTTGACGGTTCTAGTAGGAGAGATGGAGGAATTGACGACTGCCTCGACCTTTCCATGGGTGAAAAACTTACCTAGGGATAAAATCCAATCCCATGGTAACTCATCTATATAAAGCAAACTACCATCCCTTACTGCGCCAATTGAAAGTAGATTTCAAATATCGGCCCCTTTAAATCTTACCTAGCTTGGACTAAAAATGCGGTTAGGATGACAGTATTGCCGTGCATCCATCATCTGCTCCCGGGACTCCCTATCGCGATGGATATCGACTTTTTCTTTACTACTCGCTCCATATTAGCTAAATGTATTTGACAAAATCGCAGTGCCGGTCTTTTACATAAATTGCTAACACTTCCACAAGATCTTGGGGGTCTAGCCTTGCCAGACTTGTCTGCCTACTACAAGACAGCCCCCCACAGGTAATATCTAAATGGTCCCTCATAGAATCTGACAAACATTGGCTCCATGTGGACAGGGCGGTAGTCAGGAGGACAATATGGGATGTATTGTGAAAGCCCAAATATGATACCCACAATAGGCCTTTTTAAGCACCCAGACTGCCACCACATTAAACGTTTGGGATAGCTAAACTGAATCAAAGAACTTGGGGACCTTCCCCTCTTCCTACACGCCTATCCACTATAACGCAGCATTCCAGCCAGCATTAATGCCTTTATTGTGTGCCTTGAAAATAATAACGCGAATTTGAGAAAAAATTAGGCTGTTTCGTAACGCACGTGTTTAACTTTAGATTATCTTACCGTCTGGACATATTTTAAAAAGTGATAGTTTTAAAACGTAAACATTTGCCCACCTCCAGAGCCTTGGCAGTACTGACACGAGTGAACCAGGAGTTGTCAGTCCCGTCCTCTGTGTATGTGACCAGTATAGTTGTGTATGGATCAACCTAATAGTCTTTAAAACGATTCAGAAGTGAGGTTTTTATACAGTACAGATCTTGAAATGAATTTCTTGATGGTGGGCTAAGATTTAATGAATTTTTAAAACCAGGCATAGTGAAGTAAAGTAATTTTCATAGATTCACACAGTTTGGTTAAGTGGGTACACTGTAATTTGACTCCACCTGACGTAGTTGCATATCATACTTTTCAGCCACATGATGAATATCTCCTATGTCCATTTGCCATGCAAGGACAAAGCTTTGTGTTCAGTTGTGTCTTGACCTAAAGTAGGACTCTATGTTCAATAAAACAAGTAGAACATGTCAATTAAATATAGATAGATAGATAGATAGATAGATAGATATACAATCCCAAAATGTCTCACTTGGACAACATTAAGCGGAACAGAAGGTGTAAGATTGTTTTTGTTAATATCACTTCCTTCCCCATATTTAGCACAGTAAAGAGGGAGATGTTCAGTAACAACAAATACATTATTTAACACAGCATGGAGGACTCATTCAGATCCTCATTGAGACAGGTGAGTTATAGCTCCTCTTCACTATGGCCATGCTCAGCAGAAAAGCGCCGTTTTAGTTTCTGCAGGGTTAGAGGTGCTGCATCTAGCTTTATTATTGTCTTAAAACTGCATTACAAAAAGAGAAAAGTTAGTGCTTGGTATGCGTACCTGTGATCTCTTTTGGTTAGCCACCCCTCATGGTGTCGAGCCATACCTAAGCCTTGCTTGTCTTCACTATAAGCAATAACTCAAGTCAAATTACTATTATTTAAATATATCATTACAAACCTTCACCAAATCTGATACACAGGGTTAATTTCTTAGAGTCGTACTGTTGTACTGGCCCTCTCTGCTGGGAGACCCCCAAACGTTTTGCCTTCTGCCTTCCTGTTTTACTGAATTTGTTTTTGTTGGCCTTAGAACACTGTGCTTTTTACCACTGCTAACCAGTGCTAAAGTGTTTGTGCTTTCTCCTTCAAACATGGTAACATTGGCTTACACCAAAATGGCACATTTAATTTACTTGTAAGTCCCCACTAAAGTGGTTCTATATGTATCCAGGGGCTTTAAATTATATGCTAGTAGTGGGCCTGCAGCAATCATTGTGCCGGCAGACTTTTTAAACATCAGCCTCTGTGCATTTTTTAAACTGCTGATTCGACTTTGCACAATAACCTGTATGCCAAGCCTACAACTCCCTCTTAAATACTTATAGGTCACCCCTTGCGTAGGTCTCAAACAGCCCATAGGGCAGGGTGCAATGTATTAAAAAAGCTGGGCATGTGTTTTTAAGTTTTGCATGTCCTGGTAGTGAAGAACTCACAAATTCATTTTTTACTACTGTGTGGCCTACCTATTCTATAGGATAACATTGGGTTCCCTTATTACATTTAATATTTGGTAACTTTTGTTTGAGAGCAGGATAAAATATCATATTTGGTGTCAAAGGAATTGTAATTTAAAATCCTTTTTAATGGTAAAGTCTGTTTTTAAGTTGCAATTCTGAAAATGCCACTTTTAGAAAGATGGCTTTTTCTTTTCCTAGCCATTTGGTGCTCGTAGCCTGTTTCATGGGTCACATGACCAGGTGTAGTTGGCAGTTGGCCTTTGTGTATTCCTCCCAGACAACCAGACCGCAGGCTTGAGGGGGACGAACTTTGCACATCCTCACTTGCACTTCAAATACCCTGCCTCATTTCACGTAAAGAACTTCACACTAGCCTATATTGCTGCAAGCTAGACTAAGACCAGGACAGAGAGCCAGAAAATTCCAGACAGTTCAGTGGGGAAAAACTCCAGAAGTTTCTTGCACTTCAAAACCGGTACCAGATATAAAAATAGGACTCTCATATCCACTCTTCAGGTCATTCCTGATCCTGCTGAAGATTCAGAAGGACTGCCTGTTTCCCTGCTTCCAGAAAGACTGGCTTTAACTTACAGTAAAAAAAGAAACAGGAGTAGAGGTGGATGAGCCTATTTTTCAATAGTTTTGTGTAGATTCGTCAAACAGCATCAAAGGTTTTAGCAAAATGAAAAATGCTCTTCCTATGAAAACGCAGTATGATCCTATGGCATTTCAGATGAAAACATCCTAAAAGTAGTGCCTCTCTTCATTCTTGCACACAAAACTACACTGGAAAATGAAGAGAGGCTTCACTTTTCATCTGAAATGCCATTGGTTCTTATTGTGCAGTGGTAAGTCGCCACTGTGTAGATATATGGAAGTCGGTGTTGCCATAGGAAAAACGTTTTTCATTTTGCTAAAAACGTTTTGACGCCGTTTGACGAATCTTCACAAAACTTTTTAAAAAATAAGTTCATCCACCCAAACTCCTGTTTTCTATTTGTAACCATAAGTTAAAATCGTACTGCCTTACTTACTTGTACCTCCACTTTAACCTTTGGTTTTTCAGTGAATCAACGCTAATGGACATTTCACATAGCTGAACAACAGTAGCCAGTGGCTGAATGGGGCTTTTGAAAAAGCCCATTTCTGTGTATGTATCTAAGTACGTGGGCGATGACAATAGCTCTCGCCTACAGACCACTATAGCAGCAAGATTTGAAAAGCAGTCTTTGGGGAGTGGCTGATGCTCTCAATGCACTACTTAATTTACTTTATTATGTGCGAAAGCACGCGGTTTTTAATGCTGTAGTTCATAAGAAGGGCACATTGATGTTCTGAAGCTTTTGCCTAAATTTATTAGTGCGCAATCAGTTGGAGAGTTCATATTATGCTGCTAGGTGTGTAATGTTCCTTAGGATGGTCGGCCTTAAAGTTGTTGACACCGCTAGCAAAGCAAACAATCCATATGCATTTGAAATGTCACTAATTTTTAAGCTTCCTCTGTAAGATTTAATAACCAGAAGTCAGCCTGGAAGTAGGAGAGAAGCTCCAACCTATTGCAAGGCTGGTCCATACGCTATCCATATATCAAACTCTACACGAAGCTCGGTTTTTATTGAATCGGTGAGCTTGGGCAATGTTTCCCTGTTTTTTAAAGCCAAACAAACCGATATGCAAGTGTGCAGTTTTCGCTGATAATGAACCGTATGAAGAATAGGGCTGTAATGCAGGCCTCTGTGGCATGGGAGGGAGCATTCAGTTCAACGTGTATGAATATATGTGTTAAACGGAAGCCTGAGGGGCCCTCTCTACATTATGCAGGGGTGCTGCATCATTTTATGTTTCACACTGATGAAAGAATGCTTGAGATACTAACATTTCTAAACGACTGAGAACACCTAAACCTGAATTCCATCACCTTTAGCTTTCCTTTACCATTGCAGAAGGAGACAACTAACTAAATGGATATCGAATCGGACTATAGGGCCTTGTCACGTATGTACTAGACTATTGAGAAAAAAACAAGGGCACCCAAAGGTAATCAAGGAGCTCGGGTAGCAGTTAAGTACAAAAACAGTGGTCCTCAAACAATATAAATGACAGTCAGATAAATATAGATTGGAATCAATGCTATATTCGGAATGTCCAGCCGGACAAATGGTTTAATTTTGTAATAAACTAATGAACACATATAAAAACAAAATTCACGTGGGACACAGTCCTGTATCCCGTAAAGAACAGCAACATTACAAAACACACAAGGGCATTTCAGGCAAGACAGTTAGAGCTTGTAAGATATAAGCTTTGAAAAACAGTCAGTGCACTTTTTTTAACACAATGGATTGATGTGCACGCTGTTTTGTTTGGGTCGACGACGTTTCGATCCTTTCACGAGAATAGTAGGATCCTCTTCAGGACATTGATAGGTGCATGCCTGATTTTAACAGAAATTGCCTGTGAGAAAACGGGTGTGGGATGAAGGAAGGGTGGGGTAAGCAGTAGAAAAAGGGGGTATAGAAGGAAAGAATTAGGGCGACCATGTGGTGGCGTAGTAGGATCTCATGTTGATAACACATATAGTGTGGGTGTGGTAACCAAAAGGCATGCTGTGTCGGTGAGCATGCGTATAGCTCGTAATTCGTGAGCGCGTATCAAACAAGGCGAAAAGTGAGGAACGGCTATTGCATTGACGTGATGTTTGGCATTAATGCTAGCAATCTGTGATAGATGGTGTCAATAGTGATCAACGTGATTGTAACTGGCGATGGAATAAACCGCTCAACAATTACCAACAAACGAAAGCACAGATGCCGCGTCCAAAGGTGACATGCGCGATTCGAACTAAGACAAGGGGTAAACAAGGCGGCGCTCACCTTGGCAAGGTTATAAGGAAGACACAGTGAGAGTTCCGTATCGTCGTTCTGAGGGGAGAGCGGAGGATCGGGACCACTGGCGAAAGAATAAACAATTGACAAGCTAGAGTCGTGCTATAGCAACTAACCGGGGTATGAGTGGCTACAAAATTAGAGACAACCTCTCACCTACTAAAGTTGAGGTCCGTGCTATAAAGTCCGACAAGGTTATGGTCCAACGAATGTTTCCAATGTAACGCAATTCTTCGGCGGCGTGATAATACACTAGGGATAACAATGCCAGGCGTTAAGTAGATCAGACAGCAGTGACCGTGGGATTAACACTGTACAAGGGAGGCGGGGGTGCCAGCGCTTACCGATTTCCAACCGAGTCCTCTGGTTTAATGAGCCAAGTGATGGAGCGGACGCTCGCTCTTCGTGGTTAAATGCGCAGGACTAAAAACGTGATACGAACGTGAATGGCGCCATCTTGGGTGGGAAATATAGAAAGGGAAGATAGACTGGAGAGACAGAGGCAAAGGGAAGGGGGATAGTGAAGATTATATTGACGATACAATTGCAATGGGGGACACGCAATTCTTTGGAGACAATTACAGGCATAAATACGAAGTAACCAACAATAAGTGCTCAATTTAAGCGAACCAACAAACGAGAATAATGCAGTAAGAAGGAGGCAATGATGGTTTCAAACAGGAGGGGGAGAAAGAAAAAACAAAATTAAACAATTCAAAGTTGAGGCATGATGATTGCCATGTAGCAGAGAGCACTTGAACCTGAATAAGGAAGAGCAAAAACGGGGAAAAAACAACAATGGGAAAAGAAGTATTACAGCAATTCAATTGCAACAATGCAGTACATCAAATGAGGTTGGTCCGGTCCTCATTAGGATTCAGGCCATGTCTGATACTGTTTGTGCGGATGATCATTCTAAGTTCTTCTTTATTAAAGATTTTGGCAATGTCTCCAACTCTTGGCAGTTGTTTGATGGTTTTGATTACAGTCCATTTGATGTCATCCTCTTTGTGCCCCATTTCAGTGAAATCTTCAACAAGAGGGGCATTTGGGGTTTTACATCGCACTCTGCTTCTGTGTTGGCCGATACGCAATTTAACTTTTTGTGTGGTCTGGCCAATGTAGATTTTGTTGCATGAGATCAAATAAATAACATTGCATGTATTGCAGTTGGAAAAGGAATTCAAGGTAATGGAAACATTGTTGAATACAAAATCTTTACCTTCCATGGTAGTACCACAAACATTACAATTACCCCATTTGGCATGTCCGATAAGAGGCTCTAGCCCCCAATGGGCATCAAGGGTGAGAGCTGGTCTAGAGGAAGGCAAGGCTGCCCGTACTAGATGGTCCTTTAGATTCCGTTTTTTTCGCAAGGCGAAAAGTGGCCGCTCTATTGTGAGGTTGCCAGCATTCACAACAGGCCAGTGTTTCAAAATGGATTTGCGAATAGGGTTTGAGGCGGGGGAAAAAGTGGTGACACACACTATATGGTTGGTGTTGGTTTTCAGTTTGGGGGAGAGAAGAACTTCCCTTGGGCAATACCAAGCACGTTTCTGTGCATTTTCTACTAGTCTTTTGGGGTAGCCACGGGCTCAGAGTTTCTTGGTTAGAGTGGAAGCTTCAGAGAAATAATCTTCCTTAGAAAAGCAATTGCGCCTAATGCGTAGAAATTGCGAGTAAGGTAAAGAATCCCTGAGTGCTCGCGGGTGGTGACTCTCATATCTGAGTAACGTATTTCTCTCTGTGCTTTTTCTGTATAGTTTAGTGAGTAGTTCTCCGTTAGAGTGGTATATAGTTAGGTCGAGGAATGGAATACGTGATCTGTCATGTGTACTTGTGAAGTTAAGACCAGAACAGTTGTTGTTGAGCCAGTGTGAGAATTGGGAGAGTGTTTCCTCATTGTGATGAGTGCTCTCTGCTACATGGCAATCATCATGCCTCAACTTTGAATTGTTTAATTTTGTTTTTTCTTTCTCCCCCTCCTGTTTGTAACCATCATTGCCTCCTGCTTACTGCATTATTCTCGTTTGTTGGTTCTCTTAAATTGAGCACTTATTGTTGGTTACTTCGTATTTATGCCTGTATTTGTCTCCAAAGAATTGCGTGTCCCCCATTGCAATTGTATCGTCAATATAATCTTCACTACCCCCCTTCCCTTTGCCTCTGTCTCCCCAGTCTATATTTCTCACCCAAGATGGTGCCATTCACGTACGTATCACGTTTTTAGTCCCGAGCATTTAACCACGAAGAGCGAGCGTCCGCTCCGTCACTTGGCTCATTACACCAGAGGACTCGGTTGGAAGTCGGTAAGTGCTGGCACCCCCGCCTCCCTTGTACAGTGTTAATCCCACGGTCACTGCTGTCTGATCTACTTAACGCCTGGCATTGTTATCCCTAGTGTAGTATCACGCCGCCGAAGAACTGCGTTACATTGGAAACATTTGTTGGACCATAACCTTGTCGGACTTTATAGCACAGACCTCAACTTTAGTAGGTGAGAGGTTGTCTCTAATTTTGTAGCCACTCATACCCCGGTTAGTTGCTATAGCACTACTCTAGCTTGTCAGTTGTTTATTCTTTCGCCAGTGATCCCGATCCTCCGCTCTCCCCTCAGAACGACGATACGGAACTCTCACTGTGTCTTCCTTATAACCTTGCCAAGGTGAGCGCCGCCTTGTTTACCCCTTGTCTTAGTTCGAATTGCACATGTCATCTTTGGATGCGGCATCTGTGTTTTCGTTTTTGGTTGTTGGTTGTTGGTAATTGTTGAGCGGTTTATTCCATCGCCAGTTACAATCACGTTGATCACTATTGACACCATCTATCACTGATTGCTAGCATTAATGCCAAACATCACTTCAATGCAATAGCCGTTCCTCACTTTTCGCCTTGTTTGATACGCGCTCACGAATTACGAGCTATACGCATGCTCACCAACACAGCATGCCTTTTGGTGACCACACCCACACTATATGTGTTATCAACATGAGATCCTACTACGCTACCACATGGTCGCCCTAATTCTTTACTTCTATACCCCCTTTTTATACCGCTTATCCCTCCCTTCCTTCACCCCACCCCCGTTTTCTCATAGGCAATTTCTGTTAAAATCAGGCATGCACCTATCCATGTCCTGAAGATGATCCTACTATCCTCGTGAAAGGATCGAAAAGTCGTCGACCCAAACAAAACAGCATGCACATCAATCCATTGTGTTAAAAAAAAAGTGCACTGACTGTTTTTCCAAGCTTATATCTTACAAGCTCTAACTGTCTTGCCTGAAATGCCCTTGTGTGTTCTGTAATGTTGTTGTTCCTTACGGGATACAGGACTGTGTCCCACGTGAATTTTGATTTTATATGTGTTCATTAGTTTATTACAATATTAAACCGTTTGTCCGGCTGGATATTCCGAATATAGCATTGATTCCAATCTATATTTATCTGACGGTCATTTATATTGTTTGAGGACCACAGTTTTTTGTACTTAACGTATGTACTAGACTGCACGTAACTCTGCATCTAACGTATAGTGTGTCTAGACTCGGCGAGAAAGGTGTTTACATCCCACTGCGCCACTCCACTTGGTGCGACCACACCTAAATTGAAAACTTTAGCTAATGCTTCTGAATAACTGGGTCTTCTGCTGGTCCATGCTTTCATAAATTTTGTAGCTAATAGATGTCTAATAAAAGTCTTCAGTTGCTTTTTGCTACTGCCCTAAACATTTCTGGTTGATTTGTGTTTTTAGGGCTAGCCGACTAGACTGCATAAGCTGTCTGATTGCAAACAACCTATTGTCCTGCTGGTCTCTCCCTCATCTGCTCCCCCACCCCCAGAATGTTTGCTCCTTGCACTCTGTGTTGCCTTCTCACACGTATGCTGTCACTCTTGTGTACTTCTTTCTATGCCTCTATCTTTGTTCCTTGTTGGTCTTTACTTTGTATTCTGCTGCCCCACCACGGTGTATTCCTCTCTTTCACACGCTCTTGTGCTTCTCTCCCATGATACCGTTGGGTTTGGTTTTCTTTCTACAAAGTACAATTCCCCCGACCCCTATGTTGCTCTCTCCCTCGTGTGCTGCTTTCCCCATCTGTGCCCCCACTCCCCTACCCCGTTATCCACACCCACCCCAAACACTAGTTAAAAAAAAAAAACGTAGGTAGTTATAGTTAGGACCACGTTTCCATAGGAAATCCGCAACATTCTATTTTGAATAACTTTTGCGCCGGTCGACGAATCCTTGCGAATTTTTCAAAATAGGTGGGGCGCTACGCTCCGCTCCTACCCTGAAAGTCTCGGGGGGATTCGTCAAGCGGGGGCTGAGATAAAAGGGTGGTCGAACTGCGTTAAGTGGGCGCGCACGCCACGAATGGCGTAAAGTAACTTAGCATTTAAAAAAACGTACAAATTCACTGAAAAAAACATAGGTTTCACACACGTTATAGTTAGGAATTAGCATTTAAAAAACCTTGCAAATTCACTGAAAAAACCATAGGTTTCACACATGTTATAGTTAGCGGAAATTTTACTGATAAAAAACCAATGAAATTCCCCCGTTATAGTTAGTGCAGGAAACTATAACTCACGCGACCGCAATCTTCTGCTGATGACATATGTGTCTTTATGAAAAAAAAATATTTGTAATATATGTATAGCTAAAAATTTATGGAAGAAGACATGGGCAAATAAGTGTCTAAATACAGTATTAGCATCAGCAGAAGATTGCGGTCGCGTGAGTTATAGTTTCCTGCACTAACTATAACGGGGGAATTTCATTGGTTTTTTTATCAGTAAAATTTCCGCTAACTATAACATGTGTGAAACCTATGGTTTTTTCAGTGAATTTGCAAGGTTTTTTAAATGCTAATTCCTAACTATAACGTGTGTGAAACCTATGGTTTTTTCAGTGAATATATATATATATATATATATATATATATATATATACACATACATACATACATACATACATACATACAGCATCGTCAAAAGTAATTGGCAAAGACAAGAAGTCCCAAAGGTGAGACCTATTGGCTGTGACAATGCGTGTTTACTTGTTTTGCTGTATAGGCTTTTAGGGGCTTGCGATATCCTAGAAAGACGGAAAAGCAAAATAGCCTAGTTATCTTTTTTTCTTTTGTATTAAGACTGCAGTAAGTATATGGAGAAGTATACAGTCTAAAACATTAAGTAATGCCTTTGTAAATGACTACACGTAGATCTCCTGCCCTCCTACAATCATGTCCATAGATTTATCATTTCTGCGTGTCTGTTCATTTTCTTGCTCACCTTCCTCTCCTAGATGCGAACTTGCGAACGAGTCTGAGCTTCTTCCATGTACCTCCTAGAAAAGTACTAGCCTTTTAAAACGAGTGGATGCAATTATCGGCTCTCTAGTGAACAAACTATGGAGCAAAAATCATTCTGACTACAAGAGGCTGCCTTGTTCCAAGTTGTTCATGATTTTTCGCATTGACTTATTTATTGACGGCTTGCAGTGCTCATTTGTAAAATGGATGCCTTTTTTAAAAAAATTTTTACACATAGTTTTCCATGGTGTTCAATGTCACTTAGTTAAGTGTTTTGAGTTCGAAAGTGGTTAAAGTGAGTGATGAATTCTATCATTTGCATGAAGTCGTCTTTAGCTTGATTATTCAGTTTAAAAGTGGTAACTATAGTCTGTGCTTATCTTACATTCTTTATGAATGCCTTTCCTTACCGTCTGCAGGCTATCAATAAGGCAGCACCTGCAGTTACACAGCGTAGTGCGAAGTACGCAAGTCACAAATGTCCACTTTTTAGTAACCAAATCAGTGTTTGGGGCCCATTTCCATGCTTGATGTGGGGCACTTGGCTCCAATGAAAATGGACGTGATGTGGGCTCGGAAAGCTAGCTTTGACCAGTGGTGGTTCCTCCCCAAGGCAGAGGAGCGTTGCCCCACTGCATTTAAGCAATTTTAGGAAAAATAAAATAACTCAGTTATCATCGTTTTTTTTTTCCTGTTGCGGGCACGGCAGCTTGGCTGGGCAGGGTGTGGTGTGGCTGCTCTGCTGATCTGAAAGAGACACGTTAGTGATAGATTCCTTACCTTAGAATATCCCCAGGCGTCAGACTGGATCCGGAAAGTTTTTTCGTTAACTGTACCCCTTCGCGTCAGGTGGCGTCGTGAGGCTCCGCGTCCGTTGCTGGTGTCATATGCGTCAATATGGCGTCACGGAGACTACTTAGGCGCCACCCATGTGTGCTGACGTCAGTTCTTCATTTTTCTGCGCCAGTAAGCGCAGATTCGGTTAGAGCACGTACCTTAGTTGCTTTTTGACTATCTCTTTGAGACTTTTTGTCTCCAGTAAGTTCGAGTTGGTGTCATAGGGATGCCTGGATTTAAGTCTTGTGGGGCCTGCCGGCGCAATATGTTGGTTGCGGACCCCCACAACGTCTCTCTACTGCCTGGAGGACGACCACGACTCCTGGGCCTGCATGGACTGTTTGGCCATGGCCGAAGGCCTTGAGTGAGCGGCGCCGGAAGCTGTTTGAGGTCCCGCACTTATCCCCGCGCCGTCCGCGGTCCAGGGGCCGCTCCAGGGAACGCTCGCGGGGCCACCATCATCGCTCCTCGGGCTCCAAGTCTTCACCCTCGGATTCGGGTAAGAGATGACACAAAAAGAAGTCAAAGAAGCGTTGTCGCTCTCCGACGTCCCCCGTCGATCCCCAGATGCGGACGATGGGGACAGGGGTTCTGCCCCTGCGGCTCCTTCTGAGCCTGGGAGTCCAGCGGCCTACCCACATTACCCGGGTCCGTTAGAGACTCCCGCTCAGGTGCAAGAATTCCTTGCCATCTTGAAACGCCTGTTTAGACCTCGGGCTCCCGCTGGCGTGCCCTTGGGTCCTGCGGTCCCGTGTCCGGATCCTGTCGGGCGCCGGCAGCTCCGGCCCCGGCGCCGCTGGATCCTGTGCCGCTGGCTCCTGCCACGGCGCCACAAGGTCCCGCACTGCTGGCTCCGGCCCCAGCGCCGCCCTCGGCTCCGCCTCCGGCACCGCAGTGGGTACCATTTGTCCTGCCCAGGTTCTCGGACACTTTTATCCCTACCTGGGATCCGCACTGGGACACGTCGCTGGTTTGGCCTCGTCTGGCACCGTTCCCGGCACAGTTTGTTCCTTCCCTGGTCCCTGCCTTGCCGCCGCACCCTGTCCCGCCTGTGACGGAGGTGGAGGATGACTGGGAGGGGTCCGAGGACCCGCTTGCTCGTCAGTGTGACACCGAGCAGGACTGGGCGGACGAGTTAGAGGAGGCCGGCGGCCTCGATCTCTCCTCTGACCCTGGATTTGCCTCTCCTCCACCTACCATGGAGGAGGGCGTCTCGTACACGATGGTGCTTCGTCGGGCCGCTGAGATCCTCCATCTTGATCTACCTACAGTGGCCCTGAAAACTAATCTCCTCACTGAGGTGCTCCAGACGGCGCCACTTCGTTAGAGCCTCTGCTACCATTCAACGACGCCCTCACTGACGTCTTGCTGGGCACTTGGTCGCGGCCAGCCACAGGGGCCCCAGTGGATCAGAATGTGGCCAGGCATCATCGCCCCACGCCGGGTAACCCTGCCTTTCTGACCACTCATCCTATGCCCGAGAGCTTGGTCATCCAAGCTTCCACGTCCAAGAGTGCCTTTCCCACTGCTCCACCGGATAAGGACTCTAAGAAGCTGGAGCAGTTCGGACTTGCGGGCTACGGCCAAGTCTTTCCACGAAAAGCCCAGCCACTCCTGGTTTTCGTTCCTTTCGTGGCAACGGCAGGGGCGCCCAGGCATGTTCCTTCAGCAAGCCTGTGCAGACCTAGCCGCAGCGCAGCCGCAGGGGCGCGTCTGGGAATCAGCGTGGGGTCAGTCCACCTCCGTCCCCGCTGCTTCTGCCTCCAAACCTTCCTAATCCGAGCTTTGTGGAGCACCCCACGCCAGTGGGTGGCAGAATCTGCCATTACCTCCCCCACTGGCACGCTGTCACATCAGACACGTGGGTGCTACAGATGTCTGCAAGGGTTACTCCCTTCCCTTTCAGTCCACCCTCCAGCCATGTCACCTCAGTTTCACCACATGTCGGGGGATCACTTGGCGACTCTCCAGCAGGAAGTTACGACCCTCTTGGCCAAGGGAGCCATCGAGTCCGTTCCGGGGCCAGAAGTAGGGAGTGGTTGTTATTCCCACTACTTTCTGGTCCCCAAGAAGGACAAAGAGGGTCTACGTCCCAGCTTGGACCTCTGGAACGTCAACCGCTTCCTCTGGAAGTCGACGTTCAAAATACTGACTCTGGCTCAGATCTTGGCTGTCCTCGACCCTGGAGACTGGATGGTAGCGTTGGACTTGCAGGACGCATATTTTCACATCCCCGTCCTGCCGGCACACCGGCGTTATCTGCGGTTCACGGTAGGCCACGAGAATTTTCAATTTGGCGTGCTCCCCTTCGGCCTTACCAGCGCCCCTCGAGTGTTCACCAAAGTGATGGCGGTGGTCGCAGCTCATCTTCGCAGGTCAGGGGTGTCAGTCTTCCCCTACCTCCACGACTGGTTGTTGAAGGCGGGCTCGCCCCAGACAGTAGTCTCCCACCTTCAGACTACGGCCGATCTCCTGCATTTGCTGGGGTTCTCCATCAACGTGCCGAAGTCACACCTGAGTCCCTCTCAGCAGCTCATCTTCATACGAGCGGTTCTGGATTTGACGCGGTTTTGGGTTTATCCTCCCGAGCAGCGAGTCCGGGATATTCAGGCTATGATTCCGATCTTTCAGCCTCTATCCCGGGTTTCAGTCAGGATGACCCTCTGGCTCCTGGCCTCCTGCATCCTGCTGGTGCAACATGCCAGATGGCATATGCGGGCTCTGCAGTGGGACCTGAAGTTTCAGTGGGTGCAGCATCAGGGCAACCTGTCCGATCATGTCCAGATCTCGGAGGGCACTGCACAACAATTGCAGTGGTGGCTCACGAATCGCGATTGGGTCAATGGCAGATCCCTCTCCCTTCCCCAACCGGAGGACACAGTGGTGACGGATGCGTCCCTCCTGGGATGGGGAGGCCACTTGGGAGAGGCGGAAATCAGAGGACTCTGGTCTCCGGCGGAGTCCCGGCTCCATATAAACCTTTTGGAGCTGCGGGCGATCCGACTTGCACTGAAGGCATTCCTTCCCTCTGTCCGGGGAAGTGTGGTGCAGGTGTTCACGAACAACACCACCGCCATGTGGTATTGCAACAAACAGGGCAGGGTGGGGCCGTGGACCCTATGTCAGAAGGCTCTGCACCTCTGGACATGGCTGGCACATCAGGGTATTACCTTGGTGGTTCAACACCAGGCAGGTTCTCTGAACGCCAGGGCGGACAAACTCAGCCGCCGGTGCTTGATGGATCACGAATGGCGTCTGCACTCTGACGTGGCGCAAGGTCTCTTCCTACAGTGGGGAGAGCCTTGGTTAGATTTATTCGCCACCGAAGAGAACGCGCAATGTCATCAGTTCTGCGTGTTGGAATTTCCAAGGCGGCACTCGCTCGGTGACGCTTTTCGTCGCGAGTGGAGTTGCGGTTTGTTGTATGCCTTTCCGCCTATACCACTTCTGCCCAGAGTGCTGAAGATTTGGTGTGACCGGCCCCAAGTCATCCTTGTGGCTCCGGACTGGGCACGAAGATACTGGTATCCCAAGCTCCTCAGCATGGCAATCTATCCCCGAACCGTCTGCCTCTTCTGGAGGATCTTCTGTTGCAGAAGCAGGCGACGGTCCTCCACCCGAACCTTTCCAGCCTCCACCTCCATGCGTGGTGATTGAGCGGCGACAGTTGACCGCTTTCGATCTTCCTCCCTAAGTCTGTAATGTCATTCTGGCAGCCAGGCGTCCATCCACTAAGACTGTACGTACAGCCTGCCGGTGGAACAAGTTTGTGGCATGGTGCACAGCGAAGCCTGTGGATCCCCTTTCTGCCCCTCTTTCTGAGGTCCTTCTGTTCCTTCTATCCTTGGCCCAGCAGGGCTCTGCTCTGGGCCCTGTCAAAGGTTATCTTTCGTCCATCTCCGCCTTTCTAAGGCTTCCAGATCAGCCTTATCTCTTTAAGTCTCCGGTTGTTAACCGTTTCCTGAAAGGCCTTACGCACACATTTCCCCCCGTGCCTTTCGTAATGCCTCAATGGGACTTAAATATCGTCTTGACCTATCTGATGTGCACTCCCTTTGAGCCCCTTCATAACTGTCCTTTACGTCTTCTCACTCTCAAGACGGCTTTCCTGGTAGCTATCACCTCTGCCAGAAGAGTGAGTGAGCTCCAGGCTCTTTCTTCTAAACCTCCTTTCCTTTCTGTTCATCCGGACAAGGTGGTTTTAAGGACCCGTCCTTTTTTGCCAAAGTTTGTCAAGCCCTTCCACATCGGGCAGACCATCACCTTGCCCACCTTCTTTCTGCCTCCGCATCCCTCGAAAGAGGAAGAGAGGCTCCACTGTTTGGACCCAAAACGTGTGCTCTCGTTCTATCTAAAGCGCACACAGCAGTTCCGGGTGGATGACCAGCTCTTTGTTGGCTACGTGGGTGCCAAAAAAGGTCGGGCTGTGCTCAAACGGATCATCTCTCGGTGGGTCGTGCATCAAAGCATGTTACTCGTTGGCTAAGAAGGAGCCTCCTGTGGGGCTGCGTGCCCATTCTACCAGGGCGACGACAGCCACTACTGCCTTGGGATGCGGCGTTCTCTTGCAGGATATTTGTCAGGCAGCTATGTGGGCCTCGTTGCACATGTTTACCAAGCATTACTGCCTTGACAGTCAAGTTCGGAGAGACGGCTTCTTTGGCCGTTCTGTTCTCCGTTTTCTGGTTTAATCTCTTCGCAGACCTACCACCGGGGTTGGTATTGCTGGGGTATCTCTTCTAAGGTAAGGAATCTATCACTAACTTGTCTCTTTCAGATGCACAAGTTACTACTTGTGTAACGATATATCTGTAAGAGACATTAGTTAGTGACAGATTCCTTAACGCCCCACCCATCCTCCCCGCTCTGCAAACTGATTCTAGGGTTAAGGTTGTCCCTTTCAGGGCCCTAGTTTCATGGCACCAGTGGTCAGTTTCTTGCATGGCTCTGTGTACCTGGCGTGGAAAGTCGTGTACAGAACTGACGTCAGCGTGCATGGGTGCCGCCTAAGTAGTCTCCGTGAAGTCATCTCAGTGCATACGACGCGAGCGACGGACGCGGAGCCGCATGACACCACCTACTGACGCGCAGGGGTACTGCTAACGCAAAAACTTTCCGTATCCAGTCTGACGCCTGATGATATTCTAAGGTAAGGAATCTATCACTAACTAATGTCTCTTACAGATATATCGTTACACAAGTAGTAACTTGTGCGCCAGGCAGTGGAGGAGTGGTTTTCACTTCCTAAGTACGCATAAATGTTTGGCCGGCTGTCTCAGGCCGGCCAAACTTTCATGCACACTTAGCATGTTCTCCACCCAGTCTGCATTAAATCCTGGGTGGAGAACATGCCCAGGCCGCCTGTCCCTGTCTGAGCAACGAACCAGGGCGCTCAGACCAATCACAACGCAGCGTTGTGATTGGCTCAGGGGACCCTGGGTGCTTCCTGTTCCGGCCAGAAGGATGAGTGGAGAGGTGCGACAAGGAGGTACATTTGATGACATTTTGTATTTGCCCCCTTCCTCGCCACCCCCGATCCGTGCCGGCCGCAACTTTGTCTTAGTTTGCGAAACTGCGACTGGAGGATTTCTTTGACAGACCGCTGTAAGAAAGTAGGATATGCTTTTATGGTTACCCCCACTTTTTGCCTGGTGCTAAGCTGTTATTGACTAGTCTGACAGGGATCCTTGTAATCAGGACCCCAGTCTCCCTGCTTTCTCTCTTAAATTGTTATGGTCAGTACTTGGTTACATCCCAGATTGATACTGGGGTACCCTTATCAGTCTCTAATATATGGTACTAAGTTACCCAGGGCATAGGTACCCCAGAGGTCAAATGGGCTGAAGCATGCATTATGACACTCTTAGGACACCATTCAAAATGGAACTACAGGCCTGCCATTACAGCCTGTGTAAGCTGGTGCTAGCACCACTTACTAAAGGTAGACGTTTCCTATATCTAGGGTCACTGAACATAAAACCTATAAGTCGCTCCTATAGCAAGCCTTTGCAATCCTGAAGGCAGGGTGCTTGGTTCTAAGTGTGAGGGTGCCCCTGCATGAGCAGGACACCCCTACAGCCTCCGGAGTCCATTCTCATGGGTTGTAAGTGAAGCGGCCATATAACATATAGAGGGGCACCGTGTAATTACGTGATGACAATCTCGAAATTGACTGCGGCAAATCCTATCATGTTTGGTATCAAACATGTTGGAATCATACCCCCACACAATAAACGGTGGGGAGGTATTATTCTTGGCACTGGAAGAGCCCTCCATTAGGCTCTCATTGTTCCCGGTGCCAGCCTTCTAGACCCAGACAGCACAAAATGGTTGCTGCCGACCAGAGATACGATTCTGGCCTCCTGCTGCTGAGCCAAGCTCGAGCAGGGGAAGGCAGAACAATAGACATCCTGTCACCACCTTCCAGACAGGATTTTGTGTATTGGGGCCAGGTGGGTGCGCTTGCCAGCACCACTCAGTCTGCATGAGGGGCACATTTGGTGTCCTCGTGCATAGTCCAGTTTAAATCCGCTCTGGGAACCGTTGGCTTCCGCTCTGGCACGAAACTGGACAAAGGTCAGGGGAGCAACCTCCCCCTGTCCAGACCCTCAATTGTGAGGGTCCCCTGAATCGTCCCAGCCCTTTCCTTAGGGTTTCTTAAGGGCTTACCGGGGTGTAGGTCCCTAGATTCTTTGTCTGAAAAGATTCAATTCAGACACCACTGCTTCTTTTACCGTCTGGGCACTCTGGACTTCGTTTGGGCTTGACTTTGTCTCCCTTCCAGTCTGCTGCATCGTCTGTGCCTGTGCACCTTACAGGAACCTTCCAAGGCCTGTGGGCATCAAAGACACTTGATGGAATCTCTCTTGAAGTGAAAGAGTCACTTCCCTGCATTTGCAGGCACCGCAACTAAGCTGACCGGTATACTGATCCTGAGCTCCTCTGGACTCCAAAAGGTTCTGCAACACAGGTGGTGGTTCTCCACAGCTCTCGAGACCTGCTGTGTCCTCTCACCAAGTTTGAGGCCAGTATCCCTCGTGGGAGCCGCAGGTACCAAACCCCTATGCACTGCGTCGACTTGCAGTTGCAAAGCCTTCTTGGTTTCCTTCCATCAAGATTTTCGGGTTCCAAGTAGCCCACCTCAAGCGCCTCCAGTGACCAAAGTCTTCGTCCACATCGCATCGTGTGCACCGTGGCCTGCATCTAATTGTGGGCTGCTTGAGGTCCTCTAGAGACTCCAGTGCCTCTGGCATGTGGATCTTGTTGAATGTCATCTTTGCTTCTTTTGGGCTCCCCTGATTGCTTGGGTCCTGTCCTGACTCCCCTGCTTGTGGGGAGTCCCCTGGACCTTGCTAGTCCCGACAATGCACCTTCTTCGACCTCTGCATTGGTTGCATTTGCCAAGGCTTGTTGGTGCTCCTGCCGGACACCAACCCCTCAGCACTCGACATCGGACGTGGGACAGCCGGTGCATGGCTCCTGGTCTTCCTCAGCTTCACCTGATCCTCACAGCTGCAGGGTCAAGGTCATAGTCAACTCTTGTGCAACTCCCGACATTGGTGGGTATTCGCCTTCCAGATATCCTGGTCACTCCTGAGTGACATAGACTCTGTCCCCTCTGCTTGCAGGTACCTCTCAACTAGAATCCACCTTCGGATTGCACTGGACACTTTTCCTCCTTCAGCAGCGGCACTTTCCTGAAGTCCTCCTTTGGGTTTGATGGCGGTTTACCACACCACTTCACACCTGTGCACCCGTCTTCCCCAGTGTCGGTAATGTGGGTACTAGGGTTTCCACGGGTGGGGTGGCTCTCGAACCTTCTGTCTTCCACGGGTTTTCTTCAGGGTCCACTGGGAATGGTCCTTAATCTTTAAAATTCCAACCGCAACTTACACGTTGATTTTTGTATGGAGCACGCAGTCCTGTTCCCACTCTTCACAGGTTCTCCATGGGGTTTCTAGTCACTCACCTTGGGTGGTTCCTTGGTTCCCCAGCACTTCCACATCCTCTCGACATTGTCTTGACCCGAGTCATGGTTCTTATACCACTTTCTTAGTATATGGTTTGATTTCACTGGTGTTGCAGAGTGCTTTATATAGGAGTTGCTCCCCACCTAAATTCAGGAACTACCCAGAGTTCTCTGCTTCCTATTTTGCGTGTGTGTGTGTTTATAAATATATCTCAAACTACTGCTCCTTCGTGCTGTCGTCGCACATGAGAGATACGGACAACTTAGATTCGCTTGTTGCCAAATTCAGCCTTTATTCCATAATAAAGTGCAGTCAATCATGACTCGTTTCAGCCAACACAGTGGCCTTGGTTTTATATATATATCTCCCAGCAGCACCACTGTGCTCTGGTAAAACTGCAATTTAATTGCACTATAGTAACTCTTGGCAGAGAAATGTGAATTTGCCATGTAGACGGAAAACTGCAATTTAATTGCACTATAGTAACGGCTTGTTATTGGTGCATTTGTTTACATGTCCCTCCTTTGTGGGCTTAGCTCCCTCACTGGCGATTTCACATAGGGGAGGTTTCGTTTGGCCATCACACTGTACAGCGTGTGATGGCCCCTCCTCCCTTCCGTGTCGCCTCTGTTCCTTTTGCAACAGGTGTGTTCCCAATCAACTGTAGTGGAGTGCCTGTTAAAGAAACACAATTTGAAAAAAACACGTTTGTGAAAAATTAGAGCGTACATTTAGATGGATTGAACATGTTATCTTTTACATCATAATCAAATTACCATGATGCATATTTATAATCCGCATACTAAACGCTGTATTTGTATGCATGTTACATAAAATTAACAGATAGTGTTATCATTTAGATAATAAAAGTAATGATGATCCTAATTTGCATTGTACCGTCGCCCTTCACTTGCGCTTCATTTATTCCTTTCGGCAATGGACGATGGCTTTACAGGCAACTGTGGCTAGATTTCTAATATATTGTGTACAAGTCCCTTTTCTATTTCTAAGCATCGTTTGAGAATGATCTGGTCAGGTGATTGTCTGACAAATTTTGCTTAATGGAAGGTGGCTGCTGGCCACAGAATCGTGCTGCTTGCACAACAAATGGACAGAGGGTTGTTCTGATCTGCCATGGACAGCATCACAGTAGCCTGCTGTGGGTTTGGCAGCATAAGCATGCTCACCAGCCAGATTCTCTTCAGTGAGTCACTTTTATTCGGCATTGTCAGTATGGTTTGTGCCACCTTATTTAGGCGAATTTCTCGTGTTCAGTTAGTTTCCACTAACCCCGAGCGTAGTGGGCGTAGCGGGGCTACACGGAGGGCCACGGAGTTGAGAACAAACTCCTTGGAACTCCGTGGAGCTCTGCTACGCCATCCGCCTCCCTCCCGCCCTATTAACAATTGCTTATAAGTAAACAACCAAAAACGACTTTAAAGTAAATAAAAACACCTTACCTTAGCTGCGGCGTACCCGGGCTACCCTCCTCCTCTTCATTGCGTTCTCTGGAAAAAATATGCATGTTCGCCCACCCGCAATATGTTTATTGCCAGGTACAATTAGATTGTTTGTGTCCACAACATAATAGTTTGTGGAGAGATGTATAATCTGAGTCATAGATTTATTAACATATGCAATTTAGGTTTGCGAGAACAAAGATTTCAGTTGGTCTTCCAAAGGGAACATCATTTCAAGAACATAAGGAATTTAACAGCATAACTGGATAGCTGATGTTTTCTGACCCAAAATAGCCTTGTAAATTTAGTAATTGTGAAGAGATTCAGTGATCATTGAAAAAATGTGTAGGGAGAGAATATAACCTGGTCAGTTCTCCTATCCCAATGATATTCATATGGAAAACACATTATTTAATCTTAATCGGGTGATTGGATCCTTGTACAGTAATTGGAAAATGGTACAGTGATTGGATACTGGTCATTAATCTCTACCTTTCAACATCAGTCCAAGATATTTTACCAAAATGTTTTGGCTTCACCTTGTGCAATTAATGCTTCATTATGAATATGCTCTCCACAGTCATAAATTATGCCCATTGTTCATGCCAATTTTGAAGATAATATGCATCCTGGTATACATTTATTTTGATCTACATTCTCCAGCCACAATAGTAATTGCAGATTTGTTACCTTGATGTGCATTTTCTTATTAGGATTTAGAAGGACAGTTGGTATATATGAGCTACAATTTAAGCCACCTTTCCTCTTGTCAGAAAAAGTATAGTTTCTGGGTTATACAACTTGAAGAGTTACTGTTTTTAACACTTGTTGAAAGACATCAATTAAAATATAAGTAATTATTCTTTTAACTGTGCTACACTTTCACGAATATCCATTTCGCATGAAATTTGTATAGTACAATTAATGTTAAATTATGTTTAATAAAGTGTCTAGTGGTTTAATTGAGAAGATGATGGTGACAGCCATATTCTTTTTCTAACAGAATTCAAATTGCCCGTGACTTTCTTATGAATTATGTATGACTCAAAGTTCATTTAAAAAAAAGTATATATATAATTTAAAAGAGATAGAACGAGTGCATTGCGTTAGAAAACAAAAAAGTACCGATGATGGGATTATGCTCGGACTAATGATTCAGTCACAGATAACTGCATTTCAGTGTTTTTTCTAATGTATAGAGGACCTGTTTGGTTATACCATGTTCAACCCAACTGAGGTTATTCACCTGTTTTTTTTTATAATTGGATTTAAACAGTATTTGATTCATGGAGGTACAGTATTCTATTGGGTTAACAGAGGTCTCATTAATGATACCGTGTCTGATTCTCCTGTCCACGTCAATGGTTAGGTCTTACGTGTAGGACAGTACTTCTATCCCTGCTTGTCATGCAAGCTAGAATCTTGCTGCCTTTATCTCCTAAGTACATAATATGTTTGTATTTCCCATCATTGTATTTACCCACTGGGCCTGCCGTTGCTATGTATTGTCTTCAGCTGGCAGTAGCACTGGGTGTTGAAAAAAGCTATTTTTCTGCTAGGCTTCCATATTGCATCTAAAAAGAGAGGAGCCTGGGCAAGCATCTCAACTTGACCAAAAATGATAGATTCCTCAGCAAGTTCTTTACCCCTTCTATTTTTTTCCCAGGATCATCTTCACAACAAATCTCATCTCTGTACAACCAGTCCACTTCTTGGAAGGGCTAACGATACGGGTCCCTAGGCAATGCCATGTTGTTAGACAGAAAGGTGATATGTGAACCTGGTGTCTCTGGCCTGATCTTGGCAGATGTGGTACTGTTAGCTGTTAAGGAATCCCCAGGCAGTGTAGGGAAGCATAGTGCTGTTCCCCACTCTGTCATAGTTTGGATTTAGCGCATAGTTCTTGAGGCACCATAGGCATTGACCTCTCCTCAAAGAACTTGGGTGGCCTGGCAATTTCGTGGAAATACTCTAGTATAATTCAGATGTAATATTGAATGACTGAATTTCAGGGGCAGCAATCCGTTGACTCAACAGAGGAGGTGATGTCCTTTTTATACAACTTGAATGAACAGAGTGCCGGTGGATTCATGCAACACATAACTTCATAGACATTTTAGCTTTTAGAAACCATTATGAGCAGAATTTCTCCATGGCAATAGACATCAAAAGGCACCTCGTAGTTTGAATGTATTTGTCTCACCTGGTATGGCTTTCTGCATCTTCTGGGGACTGAGTATTTTTACTGGGCAGGTTTATGCACCATCCGATTGAATGGATGGTCTCCTAGGAAGTGACGCTTCTATGGTGGATGATCGCCTTCATGGTGCCCATAACGTCTTTTAGATGTATTAGCCGCTACAACTTCCTTGTGACTCTCACCATTTTGTATGTTGTAAGCTTCTCTGAACTATCCTTTCTTTCATTCAGAAAGTTTTGTTGAAATTCCATCTGTGGGATATTTTTACCTCATCCTCATGGCTCCTCCTGAGAGGATTTCTTAATTAAGGTTTTCTTCTTTTACCACGACTGAACCGGGACTTTTGTTTAACAAATATCTTTTTGGTGACCATTTGTGACAGCCAGTCAAGCAACAGCTAAGGGCACCATTAATAGATGGAAAGTCCAGCATCACCTATTGCTAAACTCTGCATGCAGCCTAACATCCATATGATATAGTGACTAAGTTGGAGGTGATTGCATTCTGACGCATTGTTTTTGCTGACACTAGCTCTGTAGGGTTCCTTCCGGAGAGATGATTGGGGTGTCCAAGAGGTTCTCTGAAGCTGCTTTGTTTCTTGTCCTTTTTCTTGTTTATTCTTCACCATTCAGTCATCATGTAGACTGAGAATGGAAAATAGCATGACTTTAGAGCAGACAAAAGTTAAGGTAATAGTGACTCAGTTACTCTTTGTGGGCTCTTACTGTTTATCCATGCCCTACCACCAAACACCCATCCATGTGTCAGTTATTTCAGACTGACTTGATCCTTTTTTCAAATCAAAAGAGAGCTGGCGAGAGCCTGCATAACAGCAGCGATTGTAGCGAGTAACTTTTCATGCATGCACGGTAGGAGTTTGCAAAGCTCTTTATTAAAACAGTTATAGACACATATTTAGGTCACTTGATTAGTTGTCCAGGATTAATTCAAACAAGAGGAGCTAAAGAGGGGAGATGTGCCAGAACACCCTCCAATCAACTATAGTTTCAACACAAAAGTACTGGCACCCAGTAGCAAACATTTATTTTTGATCTGGAATGGGTGGAGGGAGAATGCTTTGTCAAAAACCTCCAACGCTCATTATTATATAATATCGCCCCATCCAGTATGCTACAATATTAAAAATTGTGTAGGTCAGCAGAGAAAGGGGAAACAAAGGAAGTGTGAAGTCAGTCCACAGATTGATTAACTCTACACAAACCCTCAGTCATGAAAAAAAGAGGTGAAAAAATGTGTAAAGAAAGAGAAAGTACCTCACGTGCGCACCACCAGAGGAGCTACTGGTTGGTTCTCACCAGCTTGCCCACGTCTATTTCATCATTGGTAACTTTCTCTTAAGAAAAGTGTGCAGTGTCCAGTGAGAAAAAAAACACATAACACAAGACGGTGTAGTGTGAGAACAAAAACACACAAACTGTGCGAGCAAAGACAATAAAAAGGGGGGTTTTAGACTCTCAAATATTTGTTTATTCTGGTTAGGAGTCTATCCCGCTGTTTAAAAACACAGCATGTTGCATACCTTGGTAATGACGGCCAACATGTTTCATTGCCAATTAATTTGTGGCAAATTTATCAGGGCAAGAAGGGGTCAAGGATCACCTTCTCTGGACACACACCTTTAAAAAGGACTGACAAACACAAAGAAACAACATACAGCGTGATTAGTTCATCGGGAGGTATATTCACAGTGCATCCCAGAGACAGTTAGGATTATGAACTCAGATCCATTTACCTAGTTGGAGCTATGTGCCCACATACCAGCCACCAACCAGTCGCAGGGGCGTTCTAAAGTCTTTACTTTCGCCTTCCTGCTCTGCAAAGCACGACCGTTGCTAGTGCCTTCGTCTGTGAAAAAAGTATATCAATCATATACACCTGACAGGGCGCAGTCCCTGATATCCATGTCATCACACACCATCTTGTGATGCAACGAGAATCCACCTGTATAAATATTCAGATCAACACAGGGAACGCTAAAAAAGGGGACACCTAACCAGCCCATATAGTCTCCATCAGTCAGTGCTGGATCAATGCTGATCTTTATCATAGCCCGACCAGTATACGTGGAGCTTGAGTAACTGACGGTCTATCCATATCCTGTTAAAGTTGTTTTCAATTATTGCTCCTAAGGCTCTCACGTATGCTTCACCCGACGGGTTGTAAGCTCCACTCGACCACGCACCCTGGCGGCAATTCACACACTTATCCTGTGCCTGCAAGGGACCCAACTAGTTACTTAATATTCTTATGCCCCCAAACTAACTTAGAAACATTTCTCCAACTCGTGCCACGCTCGCAACCAGCTCAAGTTCTACATACCGAGGCAGCCATGCATCGCTCGATATGCGGGCAGCAGCCTCTCCACGTCTCGTACATCCCCTGCTTACCATGTAACTTTACACCCGGGCGGTAACTCAGCACTGGAACGAGTTACAGCCCGCCTGCATCTGTTTTCAAATAGTCACTAGCCCCATCTCGCGAGACTCCGTAGTTCTCAGTCTCGTATCTAGGTGGTATTAGGGAATGCGGCGGCCATCTTAGAACTGTGTCAGGTCCTATTTAAATCCAATATAGACCCTGTTTAAAAGATTATTCCCAGATACAGGAGGATCATCGAGAATACACAAATTGACCTTCCAACTCACCCGCATTACTCGGGCTAAAAACTCACACGCTAAGGATATATTCATTCTGAATCCCAATATCTACCTTAGTGTGAGAAAATCAGGCAGCCATCTTAGCAATGTGTTGGATCCAAAAAACAATTGTAGTCAGCTCCAGTTTCATACAATCATGAGCCCTCCTGACAGCAAATCACACAGCTTAATGTCGGGTTTAAGGACGCGACCGGGGCCAAATGACACCATAATAGATTAAAAGAGGCGGCCTTAACAATAGACAATGCCGTATCCTCAGTGCCCAGAGAATAGGAAAGAGACCACATGGGAGAGGTCATAGTCCCCAAATTGATTGCATCGGCTAATAAGGCTAAACCTATTATGTTATGCTAAACTTGATATACCACACATAGAAAGACAGGGGTTGACCCAGGTAGTAAGGTCATATTTGCATGATGTTATACTAGAATTACAGATGACCACCTATCTGCTCACTTTGTTCCACTCAATTTGGTCATTAAGACCGATAGTATCCCCCTTCTCTGAGTAAATCCAGCGAGCTTCCTTCACTGCCAATCTTTTGTCTATTTCGCCCGTGTCACCAAAAACCTTCTCCAAAATGACCCACTTTAATGATTTGAAGTGATGTTGCTGGTCATGATAATGTTGTACCAGGCGTGTAGTGAGCTTGCCAGCCCTGATCGTGCTTAGATGTTCCTGTATGCGTACCTTGACCTTTCTAGATGTTAAACCAATATAGTGTAAACCACAAGGGCATGTCAGTCTGTATATTACATGGCATGTATTGCAATTAGTAAACTGACGGAGAAACCAGGTTCTCCCACTACCTAGTGTAATTTCAGTTGTTTTCTCCGTCAGTCCACACACTGAGCAACTACCACAGGGATGATGTCCTGGGGGAAGGCTTACACTCTTCTTATCATGAACAGGTCTCGTGTGCACTAGTCTGTCCTTCAAGCTTTGCGTCCTTTTAAACGCAAATCTGGGCTGGGGCATCTGAAAATCACTAGTTGATAGCAGTGACCAGTGTTTCTTTATTATTTGTCTGATCTTGCTAGACAAAGGGTCGAACGTCAGGACTACTGGCAAGCTCTCCCTTGCTTCCTTTTTGTTCCTCTCAAGCAGGGCTTCCCTAGATGTATTATGGGCCCTTTTACGAGCTCTAGTGATGATTCTCTTAGGGTAAGCACGTTGAGCCAATTTCATGCTCAAAACCTCCGATTGACGCAGGTAGTCTATTGTAGAAGAACAATTCCTGCGGTATCTCAGAAACTGGCCGACCGGAAGGTTATCCCTTAGAGCTCTAGGGTGATACGACTGGTAATGCAATAAGGAGTTTTTGTCAGTAGGCTTATGATGAACACTGGTGCTGAGTCTGTCATTTACCACAGTGATGTCAAGATCAAGGTACGTGGCCGTCTCCCTACTGATCTGCCAGGTGAAATTTAAACAGGTGTCGAGCGAATTTAACCATTCCAGAAACTCACAAAGGCGTTGTTGAGTTCCCGTCCAGATACATAGAACATCGTCTATATATCTCTTCCAGAGGCAAATATGCCCCTGGAAGGGATTGGAGGATTGGTCCAAGTAATGTTCCTCGAATTGGCCGACATAAATACATGCCAGGCTCGGCGCAAAAGTAGCGCCCATAGATGTCCCCGAAGTTTGTAAATACAGGTCATCTTTATGGCAGAAGTAGTTACGAGTAAGGGCCAACTCCACACATTGCATAACAAAAGACTGGGGGGTATCGTAGAACCACTCCTGGGCCCCAAGAGTGCGAGCTGCTGCCACCAGCGTCGCGTCCTGGGGTATGCTAGTATACAAGGACTCGATGTCAATAGTCACAAGTAACTGCTGGGAAGGGTCAAAGTCCATTTCGTTGATGATGTTCAGGATATCAGTCGTATCCTGAACATATGACTGCTGGTTGATTTCAGATTCCCTGAGGAAAAAATAAGCAAACAGTGAAAGGGGCTCAAGTACCGAGGAGATTCCTGACACGATCGGGCGACCAGGGGGGGGACGCTGGGCCTTATGGATCTTCGGCAGAACATAGAATGCCGGTATCCTGGGGTTGACGTTAACAAGAAACTCTGCCTCTTTAGCAGTGATCCGTTTCTTCTCCCGCGCCTGTGCCACAATGATGGTAATCTGTTGTAGCAATTCAGCCGTGGGGTCACGTACAAGAGGACGGTAATTCCTCCTGTCACTCAACAACCTCAGAACTTCCGTCCGCCTCATAGTCGCTGGTATTCATAAGGACCACAGCGCCCCCCTTATCAGCAGATTTGATGGTCAACGCAGCGTTGTCCTGTAAAGATTTCACTGCAGCCCAATCCAATTTGCTCATGTTATTGAAAGTATTGATATGTTGAGATTCCTCGAGCAGTCTAATCTCATTCAATACCTTGTTCTCAAAAACTGCCACCTCAGGGCCCACTGTGGATAGTGGTGGACAGAACTGGGAGGGACGGTGTAGATCCGTTGAAAAAACTGAGGTGGGAATCGGTTCTTTATTCGCAAATAATTTTTGGATCTTAATTTTTCTCACCACTTCATGGAATTCAGTCCGGCATTTAAAAGAATCATGTTTAGGAGTCGGAACATACCCAAGACCGCGATTCAGTACCTTGAGTTGGCCTGCTGTTAGCTCATGCTCAGAGAGGTTTACAACAATGTTATTTACATCGGGGCTCGGCCTCGACTGCGAGTTTGGCGCGGGGAAAACATTTGCCAGTTCTGAGATTGGTTCTGTCTGGCTCTGCCCCGTCCCCTGTGACCTCCCCCTCTGTTGCCTTGTTGAGCCTGGCCCAAAAAAGAACGGATCAGAGAACCAAGTTCTTGATTAGCCTGTGGTTCAAGATTGAATCTGACCTTCCCCTGGGCTGTGGGTAGAGAGGCCTCATCATCCTCACTGGAGGTATTATCAAAAGTCCAGTTACCAGGTGTTCTCCTAGGCTGTTGACGCCCCCCTCTCTGATATCTCGCTGGAGGAATGTTCTCACTGCTAGCCTGGTAATATTTATCATCAACATAAGGGAAAGCCCACTCATGTGTGTACCTCTCCAAATTTCTTTTGAGTCCCTTAATTTTTTGATTGACCATGTAGTTTTTATATTCGGTCAAATCATCTTGTATTCTCTGTAGATGATCTTTAGTATCAGTGAGAGTTGTGTCATTTCTTATTACTTCCTCTAGATCAATAATCTCCTTCAATAAGGCATCGCTCAGCCTTTTGGCCGTCTGAATTATTAAGATAAGCCAATCCCGGGTGCATTTATTTGCGATGAAACTCCAATCAACCTGCTTATCTTCTAGGAAAATTCTCGGTTCAATCCTGACCAATAAACTCGCAGGAGCAGCCCCTGCCCGATAATATTCGGTCATTAGGGCCCCGTGTAATGCCACCCTCACCTGCCGTTTCTTTAGGCCACTTATCTTCTCCAGCGGAGAGTGTACTAGATAGGGATGAGTCAGGTAAGAGTGAAGGGCCAGACAAAATGGCCACGATCTGGTCATCCGTAAATGCAAGACAATTTCGGTCCATATTTCAAACACTTTACTCCCCCCAGTCCTATAGTCTGAAAAGAGTGGGGTGATAAAAAAAGGGAGATTTTCACAGATGCAAGCACCAACAAAGACCAACAGTGAATCTATACTGAGGTCTACAGAAACACCTGCCCCCAATAGGTAAGCACAGTCCCGAAACAAGAACAAACCAGCTGATGTTGACAGAGATATTTAAAAAAAACACACATGTAGTGTAAGCTCTCACGGCTGATCCGCCGTTCTATGTATTAATTCAAACAAGAGGAGCTAAAGAGGGGAGATGTGCTAGAACACCCTCCAATCAACTATAGTTTCAACACAAAAGTACTGGCACCCAGTAGCAAACATTTATTTTTGATCTGGAATGGGTGGAGGGAGAATGCTTTGTCAAAAACCTCCAACGCTCATTATTATATAATATCGCCCCATCCAGTATGCTACAATATTAAAAATTGTGTAGGTCAGCAGAGAAAGGGGAAACAAAGGAAGTGTGAAGTCAGTCCACAGATTGATTAACTCTACACAAACCCTCAGTCATGAAAAAAAGAGGTGAAAAAATGTGTAAAGAAAGAGAACGTACCTCATGTGCGCACCACCAGAGGAGCTACTGGTTGGTTCTCACCAGCTTGCCCACGTCTATTTCATCATTGGTAACTTTCTCTTAAGAAAAGTGTGCAGTGTCCAGTGAGAAAAAAAACACATAACACAAGACTGTGTCGTGTGAGAACAAAAACACACAAACTGTGCGAGCAAAGACAATAAAAAGGGGGGTTTTAGACTCTCAAATATTTGTTTATTCTGGTTAGGAGTCTATCCCGCTGTTTAAAAACACAGCATGTTGCATCCCTTGGTAATGACGGCCAACATGTTTCATTGCCAATTATTTTGTGGCAAATTCATCACGGCAAGAAGGGGTCAAGGATCACCTTCTCTGGACACACACCTTTAAAAAGGACTGACAAACACAAAGAAACAACATACAGCGTGATTAGTTCATCAGGAGGTATAGTCACAGTGCATCCCAGAGACAGTTAGGATTATGAACTCAGATCCATTTACCTAGTTGGAGCTATGGGCCCACATACCAGCCACCAACCAGTCGCAGGGGCGTTCTAAAGTCTTTACTTTCGCCTTCCTGCTCTGCAAAGCACGACCGTTGCTAGTGCCTGCGTCTTTGAAAAAAGTATATCAATCATATACACCTGACTGGGCGCAGTCCCTGATATCCATGTCATCACACACCATCTTGTGATGCAACGAGAATCCACCTGTATAAATATTCAGATCAACACAGGGAACGCTAAAAAAGGGGACACCTAACCAGCCCATATAGTCTCCATCAGTCAGTGCTGGATCAATGCTGATCTTTATCATAGCCCGACCAGTATACGTGGAGCTTGAGTAACTGACGGTCTATCCATATCCTGTTAAAGTTGTTTTCAATTATTGCTCCTAAGGCTCTCACGTATGCTTCACCCGACGGGTTGTAAGCTCCACTCGACCACGCACCCTGGCGGCAATTCACACACTTATCCTGTGCCTGCAAGGGACCCAACTAGTCACTTAATATTCTTATGCCCCCAAACTAACTTAGAAACATTTCTCCAACTCGTGCCATGCTCGCAACCAGCTCAAGTTCTACATACCGAGGCAGCCATGCATCGCTCGATATGCGGGCAGCTGCCTCTCCGTGTCTCGTACATCCCCTGCTTACCATGTAACATCATGCAAATATGACCTTACTACCTGGGTCAACCCCTGTCTTTCTATGTGTGGTATATCAAGTTTAGCATAACACATAATAGGTTCAGCCTTATTAGCCGATGCGATCAATTTGGGGACTATGACCTCTCCCATGTGGTCTCTTTCCTATCCTCTGGGCACTGAGGATACGGCATTGTCTATTGTTAAGGCCGCCTCTTTTAATCTATTATGGTGTCATTTGGCCCCGGTCGCGTCCTTAAACCCGACATTGAGCTGTGTGATTTGCTGTTAGGAGGGCTCATGATTGTATGAAACTGGAGCTGACTACAATTGTTTTTTGGATCCAACACATTGCTAAGATGGCTGCCTGATTTTCTCACACTAAGGTAGATATTGGGATTCAGAATGAATGTATCCTTAGCGTGTGAGTTTTTAGCCCGAGTAATGCGGGTGAGTTGGAAGGTCAAATTGTGTATTCTCGATGATCCTCCTGTATCTGGGAATAATCTTTTAAACAGGGTCTATATTTGATTTAAATAGGACCTGACACAGTTCTAAGATGGCCGCCGCATTCCCTAATACCACCTAGATACGAGACTGAGAACTACGGAGTCTCGCGAGATGGGGCTAGTGACTATTTGAAAACAGACGCAGGCGGGCTGTAACTCGTTCCAGTGCTGAGTTACCGCCCGGGTGTAAAGTTACATGGTAAGCAGGGGATGTACGAGACGCAGAGAGGCTGCTGCCCGCATATCGAGCGATGCATGGCTGCCTCGGTATGTAGAACTTGAGCTGGTTGCGAGCGTGGCACGAGTTGGAGAAATGTTTCTAAGTTAGTTTGGGGGCATAAGAATATTAAGTGACTAGTTGGGTCCCTTGCAGGCACAGGATAAGTGTGTGAATTGCCGCCAGGGTGCGTGGTCGAGTGGAGCTTACAACCCGTCGGGTGAAGCATACGTGAGAGCCTTAGGAGCAATAATTGAAAACAACTTTAACAGGATATGGATAGATTGTCAGTTACTCAAGCTCCACGTATACTGGTCGGGCTATGATAAAGATCAGCATTGATCCAGCACTGACTGATGGAGACTATATGGGCTGGTTAGGTGTCCCCCTTTTTTAGCGTTCCCTGTGTTGATCTGAATATTTATACAGGTGGATTCTCGTTGCATCACAAGATGGTGTGTGATGACATGGATATCAGGGACTGCGCCCTGTCAGGTGTATATGATTGATATACTTTTTTCACAGACGCAGGCACTAGAAACGGTCGTGCTTTGCAGAGCAGGAAGGCGAAAGTAAAGACTTTAGAACACCCCTGCGACTGGTTGGTGGCTGGTATGTGGGCCCATAGCTCCAACTAGGTAAATGGATCTGAGTTCATAATCCTAACTGTCTCTGGGATGCACTGTGAATATACCTCCCGATGAACTAATCACGCTGTATGTTGTTTCTTTGTGTTTGTCAGTCCTTTTTAAAGGTGTGTGTCCAGAGAAGGTGATCCTTGACCCCTTCTTGCCCTGATAAATTTGCCACAAATTAATTGGCAATGAAACATGTTGGCCGTCATTACCAAGGTATGCAACATGCTGTGTTTTTAAACAGCGGGATAGACTCCTAACCAGAATAAACAAATATTTGAGAGTCTAAAACCCCCCTTTTTATTGTCTTTGCTCGCACAGTTTGTGTGTTTTTGTTCTCACACTACACCGTCTTGTGTTATGTGTTTTTTTTCTCACCGGACACTGCACACTTTTCTTAAGAGAAAGTTACCAATGATGAAATAGACGTGGGCAAGCTGGTGAGTAGCTCCTCTGGTGGTGCGCACGTGAGGTACTTTCTCTTTCTTTACACATTTTTTCACCTCTTTTTTTCATGACTGAGGGTTTGTGTAGAGTTAATCAATCTGTGGACTGACTTCACACTTCCTTTGTTTCCCCTTTCTCTGCTGACCTACACAATTTTTAATATTGTAGCATACTAGTTGTCCAGGATGCCAGCAGTTTGATAACAGAAAGTAACTTGTGCACTAAAATTCTGGAATTTTAGATCAATTTAACTTAATCTTTTGACATTGTTAATTATTTTCGTATATATATATATATATATATATATATATATATATATATATATATATATATATACTCACTGCAAAAACCATAGGTTTCACTCACATTATAGTTAGGAATTAGCATTTAAAAAACCTTGCAAATTCATTTAAAAAACCATAGGTTTCACACATGTTATAGTTAGCTGGACATTTCACTCGTAAAAAACCATTGAAATTCCCCCGTTATAGTTAGTTGAGATAACTATAACTCGCGCGCCCGCAATCCTCGGCTCATGACGTCACATATTACATCACTCATGACATGGTCAGTGGCATCACTCATGACATCACTGATGACATCATCCTTGTGATAGAGTGGCGGTCGCGCGAGTTATAGTTATCTCAACTAACTATAACGGGGGAATTTCATTGTTTTTTTACGAGTGAAATATCCACCCAACTATAACATGTGTGAAACCTATGGTTTTTTAAGTGAATTTGTAAGGTTTTTTAAATGCTAATTCCTAACTATAACGTGTGTGAAACCTATGGTTTTTTTCAGTGAATGTGTACGTTTTTTAAATGCTAAGTTATGTATGTATTATAATTTTTTTATATATATTTTTTTCAATAAACTACGTATTAAAAATGTAATTTTTTTAAAATTATTTTTCACCGTGCACCTCCGCGATTTAAAAAAAAAAACAAAAAATGTAAATGTTTTTTTCTGCCTTCGGGGTCTTTCAGGGACCCCCTGACCAAGGCTAGGGGGTCAGGAACTCTCTACCCTGCCCCCTTTTCACGTTCGCCACCTTCCTTTTCCACTCTCGCACTGAAAACAAACAAAATGGCGGCCGACACTTCCTGATTTCGACCGATTGGAACGTTGACTGACATGTAACAACCAATCAGAATTACGCTCGCGCACGTAAGGGTGCGCGCACGGTGCGCGGCTATAGATATGTATGTGCTTTTAACTGCAATTTTCTCAGGAACTACTGAACAGATTGACTCCATATATGCAAAAGGCACATCCCTGACCTGAGGACTACCTCTCTGCCAAATTTCAAGTAATTCTGTTCAGCCGTTCGGGCTGTACCTTCGACTAAAGGTCCTATGGGAAGATGCATGGGGAAAACGCGTTTTGGGACCCCCTTTTTTCTCTGCCCCCGCTTGACGAATCCCCCCGAGACTTTCAGGGTAGGAGCGAAGCGCCCCATTAGTTTTGAAAATTTCGTGAAGATTCGTCAACCGGCGCCAAAGTTATTCAAAATAGAATTTTGAGATATATATCTATATATATATATATATATATATATATATATATATATATATATATATATATCCCCACACCCACCCTCGTGGCCGGCACTCCGGGCAGAAAGGATAAAGACCCTTGTATGGCTGGCGGTGTTCGCTGAGATCGCCTCCTCTTACCAGGTCCGACGCGTTTCGGGAACACCTCCATTCCTCATGAACCTTTTCAAACGACAAAGCGGCAGGCATTCGCTGAGATCGCCTCCTCTTACCAGGTCCGACGCGTTTCGGGAACACCTCCATTCCTCATGAACCTTTTCAAAAGACAAAGCGGCAGGCAATGGGGCTGCAGGTAAGCCTTCTTTTATTTCATTGCACAGGAAGTCTGTCACAAGAGAAAAGCAATGAATTATGGGGAATGCAGTCCATAAAATGTGATAAACCCCCAGTGGGGTACCCGCCATATATATATATTCAAGACACACTACCTACAGCCCCTCGGGCTCTGTAGTACAGAACCCTCAGTTGTGGAACAATAAAAACATCACCCATTCAAACCAACAAGATAAGCACAGTAGCCAAGAACCATCTATGAGGGAGGGAGAGCAGAGAGTGACAGAAGTAAATAATGCATTTTCTGTGCCAGCACAGCAAGGGCCCCAAATCCGGCATCGCATTTCAGGCCACGAACACTGCCACCCAGCAGTTAAACCATTTTGTGGCTAAGGCTGCCCTGAAATGCCTTTGAAGAATCCAGACAAAAGACTACTTTTCTTTGTTAGGATTCGCTCTCATTTTGACAGGTAAGCACGCACAAGCTGTGAGCACCTGCTCCTCCATTTCCAGCTTGACATGTAGAAAGCATTTTCCTTTGAAAATTGCCAGAGTACAGGTCAGGAAAAACATCTCTGGTCACCCTTCTAGAATTATTTTCACCAGATGGCCTCCCATTGGAGCCGATCTCTTAGTCATAGCATCCCCCACTGCCATCACATTGCTACTTGGTCCTCTGCCCAGGAGTAAGTCTACAGACATTTGTTTTACTAGCCTGTCCACTGCATCTGGCTGTAAAGCCAAAGCATTCACTGTCAAAATACACAATCTGTGCTCCGTGCTTCCGAATAGGTCTACTGGTCACCAAGCATTCGCAGCAGTGGTCTTCTCCTGAGGTTACGCAAAATTTGTTTTAAAGGCTTGTACCTTTGTCCCATCCGTAGTTAGCTCAGTCTTGTCAATCTCCAGTATTATCCCTCTGCTTTAATTAAAGTCTCCAGTTTCTCTTCAATGTTTGTCACAGTTAAAGATACTCCTACCAAAATCTAAATGTAAGATTCCAATGAAGTGGAAAATGGCCCTGGACAGATAAACATAATCAGGGAATTCCTCCGACCTAGTGCCACTAGGGGCTGACTACCATGGAGTGAAAAAGTCATCCTTGTGTTATTTTTCCACCATGTCCAAATCCAGTGGAGCACTCTGCCAGTTAGTGAATTGTCGTGCATATCTCATGCAACTCAGCTACATGTAGCCGGGTCATGGAAACTGATAGCTGAAAGTGCCACCCACTAAAATAGCACTGTAGATAATGTCTCAGGCCTGTCACTGAAACCTGTAGTGCAGTTTTAAACTATATTTACTTCGCAGAATAAACCTTTTGCTAGCTCTAAACGTTCCTTTGTAAATCATATAAGTTACCCCTAAGGTAGGATCATAGGGCAGGATGCATGGTATTTAAAAAGTTGGACATGTGCATTTAGTTTTACATGTGCTGTTGGTGAAATACTCTTAAAGTCGTTTTTCACTGTAGGAAGGCTAGCTGTCCCCTAGGCGAACACGGGGTCACCTTATTCCACTTAATAAGTTGTAACTTACGTTTGGGAGCAGATAGAGAAATACGTCTTCCACTCTTTTGAATTGCAATTTAACATTTTCTTTCATTGTAAAGCTGGATTTTAAGTTACTATTTCGAAAATGCCTCTTTTAGAAAGTTGGCATTTTTCTGCCTAAGCCAAATGCACCTTTCTGCTGGTCCTCAAGGTCACATGCCTGTTAATTGCTCTCATCTAGTGTGATGTGTATTCCTATCAGAAAGGTATAAATGGCCTTGGGTGTCTGGAAGGGTCTTCCTCCCATGGGCAGGATGGCCTGGGGGGTTTTGCTCAGCCCTTCCTGAGCTTCAAAGGGTAGCCTGAGGGCAGTACCTACCCCCTTCCTGACTTCTGAAACTGCCTGCTCTGTCAGTGGCAAATGCAACTCACACCTGGACCTGACTGCCCGTTGTTATCCTAGACATATTGGAACCAAGCCCAGAGAAAAGGAAAGAACTGACCAGAACCAGTCTAGGGTTAGACAAAGGGAGTGACCCCCACATACATGCTGGTACTGGGTATAAACCTGGCTCCATCAGAACCTCTCATCAGAACACTCCTGTCCCTGAGAAGATTCAGAAGGACTGTCCTGCTGTCTAAAGAAGGAATACTAAACCTGCTTGCCTTGAACCATAGATCCCAGAGGTGACTCCAGGGGTCAGTTGGCTGACTTTCTGTTTGACCTACAGAGACAGAGCAAGCTTCCAGAGCCCTTCCCTGCAACTGCCCTGCTGACCAGCACCAACTGGACCTGCCTGATCCCAGGTACTGGCCTCTGTTGTAGTGAGTCCTGACCCCCAAGTGGTGCCTTGCCAGCTCCTTGACCCTTGGCTGGTGTCAAAGTGTAAGTTTCCAACTGGTAACTGGCTGTGAGGAGATGGTCGCTAGCAGGAAGAGCTAAACACCGACCGACCACGAGCTCTTCTTGCCGACACATCCTCCTCATGATTCGCGCCAACGTGAAGCTCCGACTGAGGGTCCTTGCGTAAAATTGGACTGTTAGAAGGTAAACTTTCCAGCACGACGAACCTGGTTCCTGTGTCTGACCTGCACTCCTTTAAAGTTGGCCTTATCTTTTGAGGTTGACCCAGTCCAGCACGACCAGCTAACCCCAATTGGTGCTATTTCTACTTGATATTAAAAAAATGAATTACTCCTGTTCTTATTATTAGTTTTTGTCGTTTTGGTGTCATTTCATTTATTAAGATTTAGGATATTGCTTTTACAGTTTGTTCACTTCATTAGTGTTGCATAAATACACATTTCCTTTAAGATGAACCTGACTTCTTTTGTAACAAGCTACCAGAGTGGTAAGCACAGGTTTATTTAGTAACTTTTGTGGTTCTGTTGATGCAGGGATTCTGCACATGTACATAACTATGCGCAGTAAAACAGGACCTCAGTGAGTAGGGGTGTACCAGCCTACCACATTAGCACCCAAAATCCAAAAACTACTAGGTATAGTGTCTCATTCGTTCTCCGAATAACAGCGAAGCTACCAATGATTAGACAACCCAGAACATGTCACTCTCTCTTGGGAATCGCGGGAGCCAGACACACTTTCGCGCACTCACTCATACTTGTCCACAATGAGAGTAATCAGAGACGCTGTATAGTTCAAAATGTTTATTTTAAGTAACGCGCTCGATGGTACATTACTCGTGCCATTACTAGCAGCAAAATGCATAAACACAATATAGTCAGCATTGTCACAATTCCATAGAATACAAACAGGGTTATCATTTTGTAAACACAGTGTAAAAGGACTAGAAGACCTAACCCCGCCCCCCGTTGTAGGAAATAGTTTACTATAACAAAGACGACCTCTGAGCTTTGTCAGCAGACCCCATACCTCAAGGCCTAGATGAAAGGTTTACATCTCAGGACAAGCACAGCTCTTCTCTCTGGAAAGGTGTCTCTCCAATAGTTCGAACAACATGCTTTCCAGTAGTGGAGCTGTGTGTGTCATGTTATGTCTAGGTGCGAGGGACTGATCACAACAGAATAACAAGGGGCATTGTTGATCGACCTTGTACATAGTGTGCAGACTAAACCTCAGATCTCAGCAGAGAACGCAAAAAGCAGACAGTTCTCATGTGAAAAGGGCACAAATAAAGTCTTTCAAAATAAACGCATGTGATGTTGTGCGCAAAAGTAGCCTCATGGCAGCGAAGCTCATGCTAACTTAGCAGATGTCGACAATATACCCATAATCTATACTATACTCCCTGACAAGTATTGTGTTTATTATTTGAATGGGGCTCTCAGCCCTCTCAACCAATAACCCACTTTCTTAAACCAACCAACCCTTTTGTATGTTGCACGATTGTGCAAGTCTAATGGTAGGCATGAACAGGACCTAAGCTACCTTTACACCAGTGCCACATCCACCTGCATGTCCCCATCTCCAGACAAGTCTCCACAGACCTGACATTGCCATTGTGCTGATCACATCTCTGTGTAACGTCAGCTGAAATATGAATGTGGACATTAATTTGATTCATGTGCTTTTCATTAGTTTGCATTTACTTTTGCTGGGATATGTAATAAATGGAAGGAAAGAGGCAGCCTTCTAGATGTCATGACTGTTATACTTTGTATTGCAGTAAATTGAGCTCCTACAATGAAGATTACATACGAAATAGAGATGAATATGAGGAAGCGCAAAACGCCATTGTCAAAGAAATCATCAACATCTCTTCAGGTAAGTCATTTGATATTGGGTATAAAAATATCAAGATTTGTTTAGTAACGTAATTCTTTTATTCTACTTTTTCCTTTAAAAAAAAAAATTAAAACTTTTGCAAAACCCTGTTATTGTTTAGTATTGGCCACCACTCAAGCTTAGTTTCTCATGAAATCAGTGACATCACTGTATACACTGCATGTATGTTTGCCTTTTTTCGATGCTTCCAAGTGAAAGTTTATGTACCATTGCTGGTTTTTTGTGCCTTGTTCATGGGTTTGAGACACTTGATGAAAGGCTTGATGATACCTGCATGAAAATTGATATGATTAATTCTGCCACAAGCCAGGATATTTGCAAATTTGTAGGGCAATTTGTATGCCCATTTATAGTGCCAGTGTTGCAGTACCTGCTCTTGACATGTCCGGAGAGTGTATGCAAATCTCCTATTTAGCCTAACCTCTGCTCTGTGCCACCACTTGTTTATGGCATTTGTGAAAATGTTGTTGAAATGTTGGTGCATTCAACAAACTGTGGCTATACTCATGAGTATGGCTTTCTTAGTGATAGCTTGGTGAAAGCCTCTTCCCCCACAAACCGATTCAAATTGATTATGCAGGGTGTCCTCTGTGTGCTTGATATAAATCTTTCTCTAAAGTAGAACAATTAGTGCTGACACCAGGAAGTTGTGTTGATCTGCAAACGAAGGAGAAGATAGGGTTGTCAGATTATTCAGTTTTCTCCCAGTTCTGCTAACATGTTTAGGATTCAAACCTTCTGCTACACAGTGAAACTCCCTCTTGGTATTTTGAGGGGTGAGAATGGGACATTGTTTTAGGTCAGTGAGGGGCGCTGGGCTAACATATGCTGCCATTAGTGACTAAGCTTACTTGCTTAGTGTCTGAGGTTCTAACTGGTACACAATTGCTCTCATCTAGGGATAACCTAGAAGTATTCCAAGCGGAGCAGTAAAATCAGGTTATGCCATTTATCCTTTTTCCTGTGATATTGGCATATTCTACATGCCTTGTGTAGTGTTATGTGAGTTAGCAATGGCTCCTGATGAACTCCGTAGAACGGTGATGTTTATGTTACAGCGTAGCATAGTGAAGATAATGTAGGTTTAGAATGTTGAGTTTGCGGTTACTCACAGGTGAATAAAGATGTGTTACACTAAACTCTGTTTGTGGCGTAGTCATTAGCGGGTACCCAGGCTGGGGAGGAAGCTACAACTGGTGATAAGGTAGGGGATAAATAACCCAGAGATTGACAGTGCTCTCCCTGAGTTTGCCATGGTCCAGCAAACTGCTCGTGCGTGCCACGTGTGCCTCAATCGAAGTGCTGAATCGACGTTTGGTGTTTGTGGAGTCAAAACACAACTCCAGCCAGTGTAAAGCATTTTAAGATAACTAAAGCTTCACTGAAGTCTACATATTGTTGGCCAAGAGCTTGCTGGTAAGGCCATAAAGAGATGTACAGCACTACTACGCAACCTAAACATCAAACGAAGTGATAACATTAAAGGCAGATACAACCAGGTATTGATAGAGCAGCAAATAGTGACAGCTAAGTGCAAAATAACGCTGCTATTGGAAGTGCTTCGAGGCAGAGGTCAACCAGGTGTCAGACAGTAAAAAGGGACACCTAAAACAAAATTAAGTCTGATACAAGAATCTGACATCTGCTTACCAGAACTGGGTAAAAAGAGTCATCGTAACACAGCGGGTGGAGTGGCCCCAGAGGAAGTACCCAGGGTTGTGTTTATGGAGCTGTCCTTAAACGAAGTAGCACACAACCAAAGCTGCCAGATTGCGGCTCAGAACAACTCAAAAAGTCTCCAGAGAAGTGAAGGGCTACCATGGAGACCAAGAGGAAGGTCACAGTTCCACAGACTGTCCAAGATGACCCTGAGGCCAGCACCGCATAGGGCCTTAGAGATGGTATGGATGAAGCAAACCGTGTAGGCGGGAACTCCATTCTCAGTGTCAGCCAGTCTCATAAATGGTTACAGTGCCGCCGCCTTTCTGAAACCACCACCACCATTCGGTACCTCCAAAAAGCTGAATATTGGCCACAAATAGACTGCTTGCATAGAGACATTTAATGATTTCATTGATGCCCTAGAAGAAACAGATAACAAGAAGACTATCAAATACCTTAAGAATGTAGCTGGATAAAACAAACTCATAAAGGGAATGCTGCGAGTTGAAATTACATACTGTTAAATCAGAGAAGCCTTGACTCTCAAGTTTAGTCCATTACCGGGTGTAGATTACGAAAGGTACATTTTCAGTCAAGAACTTGAATCAATGCTTAAAAATTATATCTTTGAGCTTTCCTCTGGTCCAGCGCCATAGGTTTCTCCCATAGTGGTAGTACCCAAAAAGGACAGTCAAGAAGCTGTACAAATCTGTTTTGAAAAGTGTCAAGCAAACAAGGCCCTTGAAAGAGAATGACATCCAGGTCCTCACATTGCTGACATAACACAACTGAATGGTGTAAAAGTCTTCTCTAGCCTTGATTTAAATAAATGATATCATCAGTTGGAACTTGAGGAGAGCTGTAGGGACATTACAACCTTTTCTGCACATACTGGTCGGTTCGAATGCAAAAGACTACGTTTCGGTGTTATCAGCTGCTGAGCTGTTTCAAGATGTCATTCAACGTATCATACAGTCTGTCATGAATGCGTTTACTTAAAGTGATAACACGTTGGTTTTTTAGAGCTACACAGAAGGAGCACGACAAAGCTCTCACGTAAGTGTTGTTAACTTGCAGATGCATGTTTGCATTTGCATGCTGAAAAATTTGAATTGCATAAGGCAAAAGTACAATTCTTTGCCCATACTTTTTCTGATGGGGGTATGACACCCGATCCAGTTAAAGTACAAGCATTGTTAACGGCCAGTCCCCTACTAGATGTTTCCATATTACGTTCATTCCTTGTAATGGCCAACTCCTGTTCTAGATGCATATTGCATTTTGCCACCGTAAGTGCTCCGTTGAGAGACTCGATACAAAAGAATGTTTAATTTCACTGGTCATGTGAATACGAGCAAAGTTTCAAGAGAATCAAACAAGCTATCAATAACTCTACTGAAGTGGCATACTGTGATCCAACGCTTCATACAGAGGTTGTTGTTGACACTTGCCCAGTCTGGTAAGGCGCCATCCTTGCACAACACAGTGGACATCCAAATGCTCGAAAACATATTGTGGCATATGCAAGCTGAAGTTTGTCCTAGAATGTGGTTATTCACAACCTGAGTAAAAGTTTTGCAGTGTGTAGGCTTTGTAAACATTTCCACCTATTCTTATAAGGAAAGCCTTTCACGCTTGTGACAAATCATCAAGCCTTATTTACCATCTTTAGCAATCCAAAGGCCAAGATGCTTCCTCGCATTGATTGTTGGGGGGTATGATTACCCAAGAATATAACTACACAATTGAGCACCGTCCAGGGAAAGACCAATACCCTGCTGACTACTTCTCAAGAGTGCCTCTAGAGTGGTATGGTACCCTTTCTAAGATGGCTGAAGCCTACATTGATTTCATTGTGAAATCAAGCACCCCAGATGCAATTTTGTTAGAACAAATTGCCACTGCCACGAGTCAAGATAGTGACATGTGAAAACTGAAATACATTATTACACATCAGTCTTGGAACCAGCACTCTTGACCTCTACCAGTGACTGGGAATACCAGAAGTTTAAAATTGTCAAAGATTAACTGTCTGTCACCCTAGAAGGCATTATCCTGAGAGGTTCGAGTATTGTTATTCCGTAGAGTCTGCTGCAACAGATAATTGAAGTGGTCAATGAAGGACATTGAGGAATCGTTGCCACAAAAAGAGCTCTTTAAGACAGAGTCTGGTTACCTCATCTCAATGAGAGATTTTAAAGAGAATTGAAGGCCTGTTACCTATGCAGCTGCCTTTCTTCGAAAACCACTCAATGCCACCTTAAACATGTCAGTTGCCTAACCATGTATGGGAAATAATTGCTGTTGACTTCTTTGGTCCTCTTGGTATTGGACATCATCTGATGGTGATTGTTATTGATTACTCCCATTTTCCATTGATAGAAGATCTCTCACTCAAAGAAAGAGTCATTGAGAGATTAGACAGCATCTTTACGACCTGGGGTCTTCCTGCGATCTTAAAATCTGACAACAGCTTGCCTTTCAACAGTTGAGAAGTCAGTCATCTTAATGGGAAACATCAGAAGAGCACGCTTCTTTGGCCACCGGGCTAATGGCCTTTTCGAACGTTTCATGAGAACTCTCAAGAAAGCTGTACAGCGTGCTAATTGGAAATATTTCAGCTTAAAACTGTTTTGAATTCCACTCTTTAAGCTTACCGTTCAACCCTTCACTCGACCACAGGAAAAAAAAGCCCTGCAACCTTGATGTTCGGGAGAGCCATGACAACCAAGTTACCTCAGTGGACCAACAGAAAATCAAGTACTGAGGAAGAAACCCATACAAAAGGGAAATGAAGGCCTATGCAGACAAGTGCCGACATGCAAAATATGTTACTTTTACTAGAGAAGATTGAGTGCTTGTTCATCAGTCTAGGAAATGAAAATATGATGCGCCGTTCGATGCTGAGCCATTTCATGTTGTGACCAGCAAATGACCCATAGTGACTGCCCAATATCCTGGGAAGTCATTACAAGAGATTGCTTGTATTTCCAACATGTGGTTCATCAAGCACTGATATCAATTTAGAGACGGGGTCTGAAAGGACAATTTAAGACACCTTGACAGCTGCTGATCCTACATCGCCAACGCAGGTCATGGACACTTCAACTGCTTGCCGCCAGTTTTTAAAGACCAGGGATGTGTGATCGGAGTTCCACAAAGACTCATCAAAGAGCTATGATTGTATATATTTGTAAAAAATGTTCGTTTTTTTTTTATTTAAGAGGGGGGGGGGATCGTAGTGTTGTGTGAGTAAGCAATGACTGAACCCTTTTGAATTCCGATCGACTCCATAAAACTGTGTCATAAGTGTTAGAGCAAAGTGAATGCAGGTTTAGAAAGTTAGGTTTACTGTTAAACGCAGACAAATAAAGACGTGTTATACTAAACTCTGTATGGGGTGCATTCATTAGCGGGTAGCCATGCTGGGGAGGGCGCTACACCTTGAATCCCGTTATATTTGTCAGATATCCAAGTGGAATCATGCATGTCATTGTGGTATTGGAGAGACACAAATTTTTCTCAAGGGTTCAAGGCAAGAGTGAAAAGGTCAAATCATACATTGCAGCTCTTAAGGGGTTATCCAATACGTGTGAGTTCGAAGGGTTAACTGATTCTCTCATCAGAGACCAGTTGGTCAGGTGTACGAATAACCATAAAATTCAACAGAAACTGTTAACAGGAAATCCGGATCTGAAACAAGCAGTGGACATAGCGTTAAGTGTTGAACACACAGCGGAGTGCATAAAAGAGATTAATGTGGGGGATGACACTAAAACTAAATGTCATGAAGTTAATGCTATTGTCAAACAAGATAGATCAAAGGAAAAGGAGGTTAAACTACAAAATGTGAGCACTTCAAAGGTCAAAATTAAATGTTACAGATGTGGTAACCCTGCACATTTGGCTAATAGTCCCGCTTGCCCGGCTAGGAGTGCTACATGTCATAATTGTGGCAAGAAAGGACACATAGCCAGAGTATGTAATAATAATTCTATGATAGTTTCCTTGGTTGATTCAGAAAATGTACCAGATGATAATAAGTTTACTTTTCAGGTCGTAGACAAGGACAGTACTGTTAACTTTCCGAAATGCACCATCACGGTAGACAACAAGTTGATAAAAGTCTTCGCTGATTCATGCTCCCCATACACTTTGTTAGATGGCAAAGTATTTGAAGGGTTATTTCCTAACAAATTAGGAACTCTGGAAGAAGCTGACATAAAACTCAGAGGGTATGGGGGAGATCCTATCTAGTTGTTAGGAATGGCTACCATGAGAATTGAGTATAAAGGCAGAAGCACAGTTGGGAAAATCTATGTGTCAGAGAAAGGATCTAATTTAATTGGTTGGAGACATCAAAAGGATCTGGGTATGAAGCTAGATCCAAACAGCGCTGACCAAGTTCTTTTAGTGGATAGATCAGTGTGTGGTCAAACTATCTGTGAAGAATTCCCGGAGGTTTTCACTAATAAATTGGGCCTACTAAAAAACTACCAACATTGCATAAAACTTAAAGACAAGGCTAAAGCCATTGCACATGAAGTGAGGCCTATCCCTCATTTAATGCATGAACCGTTACAAAAAGAACTAGACAGACTGCTTGAGCTAGGGGTCATAGAGCCCATTGAATGTTCCCAATGGTTGTCTCCAATTGTTATCACGTCCAAGGCTGCCAGCAAGGATATTAGGCTTTGCATTGACCTTAGGGACTTAAACAAAGAAATTTGGGTAGATAGGCATCCGCTACCCAGAATACATGAAATTCTAACTTTAATCAAAGATGCCATTCATTTTAGTGTCCTTTATTTATCATCAGCCTACCACCAAGTAGAGTTACATCCGGAGTGCAGACATTTAACCTCTTTTGTAACTCCGTTAGGGGCATTTCAGTACCTCCGCATGCCTTTTGGGCTAGCCTCGGCGGCAGCTGCATTTCAAAGAATCATGCAGCATGTACTCAAGGATGCTCCAGGCACGATGTGCTTTCAGGACGATATTTTGATATTTGGAAAAAATGAGCTTGAACACAATGACAGGTTGAGAAGTACCCTGAAAAAATTGAGTCAAGCAGGTCTTACCTTAAAAAGAGACAAATGCCAAATAGGGGTAAAGTCTGTAGAATATTTAGGACAAACCCAAAATGAACTTAGTGGAGGCAATACAGGAAGCAGCTGCCCCCACTAATGTAGAAGAAGTAAAATCCTTTTTAGGGTTATCTGAGTACTACTCTAAGTTTATCCAAAATTATGCCAGCAGAGTAGAACCGTTAAGAAATCTTCTCAAAAATAAAGTACCATTTGTATGGAATGAAAACTGTAAGGGAGCTTTTGCTGACATAAAAAATTGCATTACCCAAGCTCCTTTCCTGGGTAGGTTTGATCCCACTAAAACTACTTACCTTTCCACGGATGCCAGTAATAAAGGGTTGGGAGCCAGCCTTACACAAAAAATAGGAAATACTGAGCAAGTGATAGCATTTGCATCCAGAACTCTAAAAGGAGCGGAACAAAACTACTCGGTCATCGAGAAAGAAGCGCTGGCTTGTTTTTGGGCTGCTAACCATTTCAAGTTTTTTCTTTGGGGGATACCGTTTACTATCAAAACGGATCACAAACCACTCATGTATGTATTCACGACCAAGGGGTCTACTAGGCTAACCCCAAGGATAGCTAAATGGATGATAGGCTTGGAAGGGTTCAATTTCAGAGTAGAGTACGTACCTGGGAGAACAAATGTAATTGCTGACTTCCTTTCTCGCTCCCCTTTACAAGTCATCGATGATGTGAAGGAGGAGGAAAGTGATGTGATTGTATTAGAAGTAACAGGTTTAACTAAGGAAGAATTGGAAGAACAAAATGAACTAGATGACACATTGAAAACTGTAAAAGAATGCATCCACAAGGGTTGGCCAGAGCAAAAGAGCATGTTAACTGACCTGGTGGGAAAATTCTGGGAAGTTAGACACGAAATGGTTGAAATCAATGGAACTATACATAGGGGGGAGAAAATTGTACCCCCTGAAGGTATGAGGAACAAAATCATTACTCTAGCACATGTGGGTCATCTAGGGCGGAGTTTAACTAAAAACAGAGTAAGAGAAGGTTACTGGTGGCCTAGCATGGACAAAGAAGTAGAGGAAGTGGTAAAGAACTGTGAGAACTGTGCCAAGAGTGACAAGACTCTGTCTAATAGGAAACCTCCTTTATCACCCGTTGAAGTTCCTGACCGTCCATGGGCCAAACTGGCATTGGACATTATTGGACCGTTAAACCTAAGACAAGCCTCTGACCGCTTTATCCTGGTCCTTATAGACTATCACTCAAGATGGGTAGTTACCAAATGGGTGAATATGATTGATACCAAGGTCTTGATCCAGTTCTTAAGAGACACTTTTTATGAAGAAGGTATTCCGGATGCCATTGTGACGGACAATGGAGTCCAGTTTACCTCAGAGTTGATGAAGAAATTTTTGTCTGACCTACGCATCAACCATTTGAAAACAGCGTTGTATTGTCCGAGAGCAAATGGTCTTGTGGAGCGTATGAACAGGGTCATTGAAGAATGCATACAAAGAGCAGAGGCCACCGGCATTCCGGCCAAACAAGCACTACAAGAAATGATATGGTCGTACCGAACGGCACCCAACACTGTCACTCATATTTCTCCTTTTGTGTCTTTGAAAGGAAGGAAGCCAAAAACCATTCTCACAGCAGGATGGTTGTGTAATACCTACAACTGCAACATAGACAGGTTGAACATTGCGAGACAAATTGGAAAGCAACAGGAGAAGTATAAGTTGAGGTATGATTTGAAAAAGAGCGTCAAAGTACCTTCAATGGAATCAGGTGATTGGGTCCGAATAGACTTACCGCCTGTCAGAAGGAGGAATTCTTCTAGGTTTTCGGAGCCTATCAAGATAGCAAGTGTTGGAAGAAATGTGGTCCATTTGGATAATGGACAAACATGGGGTATGGACAGAGTGGTAAAATGTGACCCTCCAAAAAGTGAGGGTGGTACTTATGCACCGTTGTCTAGAAACCACAACAGTGTTCGCAGTTCTACAAGGAACACTACAAGTCCTGTTTGGCACAAAGACTATGTTATTACTTAATTTGCAGTCATTTTATCTTGCTGCTGCATTTGATATTTTTGCCCAGGGAGATGTGTTGTAATCTTGGTTTGCTCTGCCCCCCCCCCGTTTTATTCCTTTCCACTTGGTACCTTCCCCTGCCTGCTGTGAACGTTCTACTGTAGCCTCCTCTGGCACTGTGCTGTCAGAGAGGCTTTGGACGAGTTGGTGATGTTGGAATAAACGTGTTCTTACCTGTCTACTGAGTTACTTTTCAACACTACTTTACCCCGATTTCCCATCCTCGTCGCCAGTGTTGGAAAGAGTTGGAGTGATCCGTCAAACTGGGACCGAGGAAAAAATGGGTTCCCAATTGGCAAAATCTCCAGGCATTTTCCATAGATTCTTTAAGACGCGCTATTAGAAAAAGTGCAGAATGGAATTACAACAAATTTGGCAGGAAGCTAGAGCTTGGTCTGCAGATTGCCCTTTTGTGATTTGGTATACATCCGTTGTGTAGTTTTTGAGAAATTAAGGTTAAAATAAATTGTATATTTGGATGGTTGAGTCCACGAGAGGTTCAATAGAGTCTCGCAGGAGCAGCAATTTAAAATTTGAGTGCTGCGATTGGCCCAGGGAGCTTTTTTCCCCTTAGGCCATCTTGCTCCCGCGGAAGTCAGACTCCTGCAGGAGCATGCGCTCTGATTGGCTGCCAGATACGTGAGAAAAACTTTGCTGGCAGTCTTTACAGGACTCTGGCACTTAGCCCAATGTCCTGAAGTTGTAAAAAAAGATGTATAAAAGGGGGCAGGTTAGGGATACCCTGCCTTCCTAGGCCCCATGGTGGGGACCTAGAGGGACCCTCTCTTGGGGACAAAATGGAAGAAAAAACACCCCAGCACTTTTTGCCTTGATCCTGCATGACTCCAGCGGGATCAGAAAGAAAATGGTGGTCCGAGGCCGCAATTAAGGGTAGGGAGCGGGTGGCCCCCTCCCTGAGCAATATTTGGCAATGGGACCCATCCCAGAGGACCCAAAGTATTTTTTAAGGGAAGGGGGGCTAAGTGGCCCCCCTCCCTGAGCCTTTTAAAGGACCCGGGTACCCCATCCCCCAGGGCTGTCAGTTTTTGAAAAATGGAAGTGGGCCACACAGTCCCCCTTCCTGAGCCTTTATTGACCACCACGGACCACTTTCCCTGGGGCTGGTTCACTTGCTATGTCCCAGGGAGCCCAACCCCCGCGCATAGCAGTTTCCGTGCCTGCCCTGGCAGGGAAACTTGTGTTTGCTCCCGCCTGGCGAGAATTTTTTTTAAAACTTTCCAAAAGGAAACAAACATAAAGTCTGTTCCAGACGGCGGGAGCTTTAAAGATGCTCCTTCCAGCTGGGAGCAGACTTGAGATCTGTATCCCTGCCTGTACTGATGCAGGCAGGGAAGCAGATCAAGTTTTGCTCCTGCCAGGAGGAGCAGCATAAATAGCTGCTCCCTGCGGATGGGAGCAATAACTGCTCCTGCACCTTGCGTTGAGTCAGCTGGGGCTGTGGGGGTTCTAGGGCTCCGTCCGCAGCCCGACTGTTGTGTATGGTGGGTGTCCTGGGTGGGCACCTACCTATATTAAACTTCCCCGGGGAATGAGGTCCTCTGGGCCAAAATAGGCTCAGGAAGGGGGGGGGGGGCCTCCCCTTTAGAAATAATACAGCCCTGGGGGATGGGGTCCTCAGGCCTAATGAGGTTGGGGTGGGGTGCCGTGTTGCTCCCCAACCCCTTTTAAAAATGCTATATTCATTTATTGGAGCACAATCTCTTCTGTAATGACTGTCCAAGAAGAGTGGGTTCTTTGTTGTCATTTTCTGGTCTGATAGCAGAGGCCACAGTTCTCCCTTTTAATTGCTGCTGAGTATGCACAGGCGCCAAATCTCCTACACCTCCACTGATTTGTCCCCGCTCCATTCCATGTTTGTAGTATGCAACAGTGTTTCCGTCATTTTCAAGGCTGATGGACCGTGTTTTTTTTATTTGCAATTGCATATTGAAAAACGATCCGAAATCCTTGATGGTCAATGCATCGTTGATTTATTCGAACACCGTCACTTTTGTGGTGACTGTCCAAGACGAGTGCAAGTGATGTCATGAATGACGCACATTTTATTAAGGTTGGTTGAAGCCCACACTTTTTTATTTATTTATTTATTTGCAAAGTTTTATAGAGCACGAACAAGACCCAAAGGGGTATCAGAGCGCTGTACAGAGTTGTCTTCAGCCATTATACAAAGCATAAAGGAGGTAAGTGAAAGTACAACCTGTGGGAAAACATTCAAGAGTAATGAGTAGGGTGTATCCGAGGCGCCATAGAGCGCTACAAGTAAAACATCATAAAATAGAAAGTGCCAATATGTGCGATAAGCATCAAGGAATATTAACAAAAGGGGATCAAGCAAAATCAACAAATGATGCAGTTAAAGGAGCAATCGAGAATTAGGACAAAAAGAATGCAAAAAGAAGGTAAAAACATGTAGAACATCAGTGAGAATACGTCAAGAATTTGGTTATTAACAAAACACACGAACATGATCAGTGCGATTAACGTTCGTTCATTAGTAGTCTTTTGACCAGTTTTTTAAAGGAAGTAATGGAAGGATTTGATCTGATCTCGGATGGCAAGGAGTTCCAGATTCTCGGAGCAAGACTGGTGAAGGCACGGTTGTACGATCTTTTCTTTTTGTATCTTGGCGGTTTCAAGAGAAGGGTGGACGTACTTCTGAGGTTCCTGCTAGAGCCCGATAGCTCAAGTTTATTTGCTAGATAGTATGGGGTATTGTGGTGTATGGCTTTCTGAGACAGACAAGCAATCTTGAGTCGGATTCTAGCTTCAATAGATAACCAGTTTAGCTGCAACAGGTCGGGTGAAATGTGGTCAAATTTCCTAGATCCCGTTAAAAGCCTGGCTGAAGCATACAAGGTAGCTCTGAGTGAGACTAAGCTGACTTTGGGAAGTCCTGCGAGGGTCTCCAATCTATATTCCAATCTAGGATAATCAGGGATTGTACCGCCGGCCTGAGGTTTTCGGGGGAGAGGAATGGTTAGTTTTGCAGCGTGAATCTTTCTGGATTCACTATGCTGTGCATTATTCCGCGATCTTGTGGTTGGGTCCGGATTCGTAGTCTTTTCTTCTTTTTTTTTTTTTTTTTTTTTTTTTTTTTTGTAGCCCAGGTGGGCGTCGACGTCCACCATTTGGTGCACCTCCCGTGACGTCGTCGTGCTTCCTGCGGAAGTCCCACCTTTGGGGCGCCATCTTCAGATTCTTTTTTCCGCCGTTGGGTCTGGATCGTCATCGGGAAGCTCCAGAATTACACTCGAAGGAAGAAGGAAGAAAAGCGAGTTTCGTCGATAGAATCACTAGAAGATATCAGGAAAGGAAGAGATTTCATCAGGAGCGCGAAGAAAGGAGGATCAGCGCCCCTTTTCTTCGACGGCCTTGGAGAATGCACGCTCAGAGACCCTGAGCGCAATGGACAAGACGCCATTCAAGTTCTGCCCAAACTGCCACCACAAGTTCGCGCAGAAAGACCAGCATCCGGTCTTCAACCTCTGCCTACCGGTCGATCACCAGAGTATCGACTGCAACGCCTGCTCAGCCTTCGCGCCGAAGACACTCAGGGTGAGAGAGCGGCAGAGAAGAGCCAACGCCAACATGGATGGCAAGGGGAAGCCCCCGACGCTCTACGATCTGGGCCTCTCCACGGACGACGAGGACAACGTCGCCGAGACAGCCGAAAACTTCACGGTCGTAGAGACCGACAAGAAAAAAGAAGACGAGGTAAGAGAATCGTCGAGCGCAAAACAGAAAGTACCTCGACAACACGAGGGTGACTCGAGAAAATCTGAGTCAAAGTCCACGAAGGGAGCCCCGGCGCCGAAAACTTCGACGTCCAAAGGGGGAACCACGGACAAGAGGCCGAGCGGATCCTTAGAAAAGGACTCCCTGGTGCCGAAAGATGCCGAAAGGCAAGGGTCGTCGAAAGCATCCCATGAAACGGGCCGATCGACGCAGAAAGAACGTTCGACGTCGACGCAAGTTTCATCGAAAAGACCCGCGGTCGACGCCGAAAGCATCTCCGAGATGGAGAAAAAGAAGAGGCGGCTCGAGGCCGAAATGGAGAACATCCTTCAAAGGAAGAAGGAGTTCGACGCCAGGATGAAGGAATTCAAGATTCCAACGGTTTCATCGGCGGACGTCGGTGAGGTCGAAGACGAGTTCGACGCCGAAGGGCTGACAAGGGATCTCGAAGAGGAAGAAGAGCCCTATTATGAGGGAGAAGCCGAGGAAGAAGACCAACGGTCGTTCTACGAATCGGCGGCATCTACCAGCAACGACGTCGAATGGCACGATCTCGACACCGAAAACCCGGAGGAGCCCGTGGACACGTACCCTTCGAGGCCTTCGCCACCCGACGACATCGGGGTCTACAATATGGTGGTCAGGAGCGCAGCAATGGCCTTCGGCGTCAAACTCGACGAGGAGAAACCGAAAGCCGATTTTCTCGTCGAGACACTGCTCCCCATCCAGACAAGGAGCCAGTTCCTCCCCATGCTACAAAGCGTGATGAATCAGGGGAGAGAAGCCTTCAAGGAACCTGCGACCTGCCGGTCGATCACGCCCAGGACAGAGAAGAAATATAAGCACTCCTCCCTGGACCCCCCTTACATCAAGGGTAGCGTGACCGCGGACTCCATCATAGCCTCCACGGCCAGGAGAAGGGCCAACGTACCAGCAACTTCGGGCCCACCTCCGGATAAGGAGAGCAGGAGGATTGACCTCACAGGAAGAAAGGTCGAGAGGAACGCCGCAATGCACTGGCGCATGGCGAATTCAAATGCACTCCTCAATAGACACCAATACCAGCACTGGGATGAGATGGGGGAGCTAGTAAAGCACCTCCCCGAAGAATACCGCCAGAGAGCCTCTCACCTGATAGACGAAGGCAAGAACATCGCCAACTCCTGTATAAAGACGGCGTTGGATGGGGCAGAGACTTCAGCAAGACTCATGGCCATAGGGGTCACAGAGAGGAGGCATGCATGGCTAAGAATCTCGGGATTCAAACCGGAAGTGCAGAACAACATCCTTGGCACCCCCTTCAACGGAGAGACACTGTTCGGAGCAACAGTGGACGACAAGCTCACCCAGCTGAAAAAAGAAAACGAGACGGCGAGGTCCATGGGGGCCCTACAGCTGAGGGGAATTAGGCGAGGAAATCCCTCGAGGAGACCCTACGGTAGGGGAGGAAGCCAGCAGGGGACGTCGCACCAGGCGTTCCAACAAAGTCAGCAGGGTGAAGGTCACGGACAAGGTCAGCAGAAGCAAAACTGGCAATATCAACCTCGGGGCCAGTCCTTTCGCGGGAGAGTGAACGGACGTGGCCAAAGGAGGAGAGGGGGCGAACAGCCCTCGACGAAGTGACTCAGCACGCAAGAGGACGCCTACCCTCGTGAGGACCCCAAGGGTGAGGCGCAAACAAGTGTCATCAGGGGGAAGAGAAGATTCAAGAGCCTTCGAGCATACGACACCAGTAGGCGGAAGACTGAGGTTCTACCTTCAGGAGTGGCGGCGTATAACCACAGACAAGTGGATACGGAACGTTGTGCAGTACGGATACTGCGTAGATTTGGAGAAAAGACCTCCAAACAGGAAACCAAAGGGAAGACTGAGATCGGCCCAAGAACTGGCAATACTCAGAGAAGAAACGCGGAAACTCCTGCAAAAGGGAGCCATAGAGACAGTGCCGTTCAGAGAACGCAACAAAGGGGTCTACTCAAACTACTTCGTGGTTCCGAAGATAGACGGAGACCTCAGACCCATACTAGACCTCCGTTACCTAAACAAGTTCATCAGAACGCAAAGGTTCAAAATGACTTCACTGCAGGAGGTTCTGCCACAGATAAGAGAAGGGGACTTCATGGTCACCGTGGACCTCAAGGATGCCTACCTTCACATCCCAATAAACAGAAGGCACAAGGGCCTTCTAAGATTCAACATCGAACAAGAACACTACCAGTTCACGACCCTGGCCTTCGGATTAAAATCAGCACCAAGGGTCTTTACAAAATGCCTGTCGGCGGTAGCGGCGCACCTACGAATGCAGGGAATACATGTCTACCCCTACTTGGACGACTGGCTGGTCAAGGCAAACTCACGCGGAAAGTGCGAGAGGCACGCAAAACGCGTAACAGACACCCTCACGAATCTGGGATTCTCGATCCACTGGGGAAAATCATCGATGGAACCGGAGCAGGTGAAGATTTTCCTGGGGGCAAAGATCAACTCCCGCAACAGTACAGTAGTGCCCAGCGACAGGAGGACAGAGGCTCTACTGAAGGAGGCGAAGCTCTACCAGAAGGGGCGAGCTCTGACAGTGAGGGCTGTGAGCAAGATGATGGGGATGATGGCGTCCTGTATCCAGCTGGTGCCGAATGTACGCCTGCACATGAGACCATTCCAGGAATGGCTACAACAGCAATGGTCACAAGCAAACGGAAGTTGGGAGGATCTAGTGGTTGTTACGCACGCAGTGCAGGAGGAGATAACTTGGTGGAACAGAGACAACATAACAACAGGGAGAAGCCTGACACCACCAATCCCAACAGTGACCATTACCACGGACGCATCGCAGAAGGGATCGGGAGCGCACATGGACAACCTCAGAGTGAGGGGTCTATGGGCCCCAGCAGATGCGGTCCGCCATATCAACTACCTCGAGTTGAAAACAATCCTGCTAGCCCTGAAGGCGTTCCAGAGACACCTGTTCAACAAGAGGGTGTTGGTCCAAACAGACAACACCACGGCGATGTTCTACATCAACAAACAAGGGGGGACACAGTCGTTCCCACTCTCATCCCTAGCTCAGGAGATTTGGAGATGGGCCATACCTCTCAGGATAGATCTACTGGCAATCCACCTACCGGGGAAGGACAACGTGGAGGCAGACTGGCTAAGCAGGCAGACCTCAGCATCACACGAGTGGGAGCTCAATGGCCAGGAAACGGAGAAACTCTTCCGGAGATGGGGGACTCCCACAATAGACCTATTTGCAACACGCCACAATGCAAAATGCCAAAGCTTCGCGTCCAGGCAACCAGATCAGCAATCCAAGGGAAATGCCCTATGGATAAGCTGGTCGAGGACATTTGCCTACGCCTTTCCACCGATACCCCTGTTGCACAGAGTGCTCGACAAGTGCAGAACCAGCAACATGACTCTGATCCTGGTGGCTCTGCAGTGGGCGAGGCAGACATGGTTCTCACAAATTCAAGAAATGGCACAAGGCGACCCATACAGGTTCGAGAGGAGGAAGGACCTGCTCTCAATGCAAAACGGAGAGGTCCTGCACCCAGAGCCAGAGGCCCTCAACCTGGCGGCATGGCTCCTGAAGACCTAGAGTTCGCACACCTAAGATTGCCGCCGAGCACGATGCGAGTGCTACGGGAGGCGAGGAAACCAACTACACGAAAATGCTACAGCGCAAAATGGAAGAGGTTCACTGTGTGGTGCCGGAAAAAGGGCCTGCAAAACAGAATGACAAGAGACTCAACAGTACTGAGGTACCTCACACACCTTCTAAAGAGTAACCTCTGCTCGAGCTCACTAAGGGTACACCTAGCGGCCATCGTGGCCTACACCAGAGGTGAAAAAGGTGGAAGTTTCTTCAGCTCGCAGGTGGTGAGGAGATTCATGGAAGGAGCCAAAAGGATGGCCCCCCCCGAAAAGGTTGCCGCCGCCGGCATGGAATCTGAATGTGGTCCTGACGGAGCTCATGAAGGCACCGTTTGAACCCATTCACAAGGCCACACTGCAGATGTTGACTATGAAAACAGCCTTTCTGGTGGCCATAACCTCACTACGCAGGGTGAGCGAGCTTCAAGCACTAACGCTGCAGGAACCCTACATTCAGATTCACAAAGATAGAATAGTCCTGAGAACGGACCCACACTTCATGCCCAAGGTAGTGTCGGCGTTCCACATGAATCAGAGTATCCAGATACCAAGTTTCTTCCAAAACCCGACTACAAACGCAGAAAAGGCACTGCACACCCTCGATGCCAGAAGAGCGGTGATGCACTACATTGAGAGAACCAAGGAACTCAGGAAGTCGAAACAGCTGTTTGTGTCCTTTGCTACTAGCTTCATGGGTAGGCCAGTGACTAAGGGCACCATCGCAAGGTGGATTGCCCTCACTATTCAATTCTGCCACAAACAGGCTGGACAGGAGCTAGCGGAGGGGCCGCAGGCTCACTCCACAAGGAAGAAAGGGGCCACCGTGGCCTTCCTGGCGAACACGCCCATCCAGGACATATGCCTCGCGGCAACTTGGGCATCTGTGCACACGTTCACGAAACACTACTGCGTGGACATTCAGATGAACAAGGAAGCACAGGTTGGACAGAAGGTGCTTCAGCACATTTTCAACGACCAACGCTCATCTACCACCCAGCCGCCACAGAATTAGGAAAACCGCTACAAAGTCTATGCACAGCATAGTGAATCCAGAAAGATTCACGCTGCAAAACGAATAGTTTCTTACCTGTCGGTGTAGTTTTGCAGCTTGAAGATCTTTCTGGATTCACTAGCGAACCCACCCACCTCCGCCAGGAAGATGAGGCTGGAGTGAAAGAGGGGGTAAAATGGAAAAGATCAAAGAAATGAAAACATACAGATAAAGGGACAAGAAGGATTAATCAATCGCCTAGGGTTAAAAAAAAAAAAAAAAAAAAAGGAAAGGAAAGGAAAAAAGAACCCGAAGATGGCGCCCCAAAGGTGGGACTTCCGCAGGAAGCACGACGACGTCACGGGAGGTGCACCAAATGGTGGACGTCGACGCCCACCTGGGCTACAAAAAAAAAAAAAAAAAAAGAAAAGACTACGAATCCGGACCCAACCACAAGATCGCGGAATAATGCACAGCATAGTGAATCCAGAAAGATCTTCAAGCTGCAAAACTACACCGACAGGTAAGAAACTATTCGATTTTCTTCAGTGTGTTGAGTTGGAAATTAGCTCCCCTAGTAGTAGCGCTGATATGTGCTTGCATATTTAGATGTTTATCCAAGGTGACACCTAAAGATTTAGCAGTCTACAACGTGAGGTGTGAGGTTCAGAGCAGTTAGTTGTTTAATCCAGTCATTGGTAGGAGAGGAGTGATTAGGTGGGGTGATCGAAAGTAATTCTGTTTTGAGAGTATTTCGTAAGAGAAGGCTCTGGGCTAGCCATTGTTGAGTTTGTGTGCAAGTGCAGCATTTAAAGTTTTTATGTCCTCCTGCGATGAGATCTTAAGGTACGATTGCGTGTCATCTGCATACATGTGGTATTGAATGTTGGCTCTGTTCAGAATGACTTCAAGAGGCTCCATAAATAGATAGAAGAGAGTGGGCGAGAGCGTAGAACCTTGGGGGACTCCAATCAGGACAGGGGTACTGGAAGCTAGGGCATGATTAACTTTGATCCTTTGCGTGTGGTTGTGGAGGAAGGAGGCAAACCAATTGAGGACCGGGCCCGACAATCCCATCCTATGTTGTATGAAATCAATCAAGTTTTCTTGTTTGATGGTATCGAAGGCTGAGGACATGTCTAGAAGGATCAGGAGACAAGGGACATTTTGGTCAAGGGCTCTCACGGCATCATCAGCTATGTGAGTTAGTGCTGTTTCAGTGTTGTCCTGCTCTGAATCCTGACTGGTGAGGATCCAGGAGTTAATATTTCTCAATATGTTTGCAGAGCTGCGAATGAACGCATTTTTCAAGCACTTTCGCTAGAGTCATGCTGCTGGTGATAGGTCGGAAGTTGTTAGGATCTGATAGGTCCGCATTGGGCTTCTTAGGAATGGGAGTAACGTGCCCAACTTTTAGGCAGTCCGGAATCTTTCCCTGTATGAGGGATTCATGAATGATCTTGGACCAAAGAGGGACTTTTATGCACTTGGGTGCTTTTTCGGAGGTGCCTGGCTCCTTCCGTGTGGCCGCCATATTGCTTAGGGTTCAGACCCTGTTTTAATATGTTTGATTTCCTTTTAACCGATTAATTTGTATTTGCACCAATATTCTCCAAACACAGGGAAGCCTGCAGTTGGATGGCGGGGTTGCTGGACCCCAGTTAAAGTTTTGTTTTACCCACCTGTTTTTCATCCATTGCGCTGCAAAGCGACAGACCGAAGCCACACCCACAAGACACGCCCATCCCTGATGACGTGCTATTTAGGCACTCGCGCAGCAGGTGCGCCACTGTGGCGCCAAAGGCAAGCCCACCTGCGCCCGGACAGTTCCTAGGGCCTGTCCCCGTGGCCGTTTAACATCCCATCTAGGGCAACGTCAGGTCTACTCACAGAGAGAACTGCTTGCCCTTGATCCAGGTAAGCATGAAAAATGCACTCATTGTAATCTTGCTGAAACTAGAGAAATTTTGGTTAGGTGTCAGGAATATAAGCTCAAATGCCTAAATTATGCGATAGGTTATTATGAACAGCCATCTGTTATAGATGGAATGAGGACATCCTCAAATATCAATTTATATATATTTTTTTTTTATAAATTTGAACTAATTAACGCTAGATCACTTGTAAAGCATGCCTTTAAGGTCTCAGAGCTTATTGATAGCCTTTAGCTGGATCTTATTTTTGTTTTTAACGGAACATGTGCGTACCAAACGTCAGGTCCAGATATGGTAACAGCTGCTCCGAAGGGATACAGTATTCATAGGTTAGATAGACAATTGAAAAAGGAGGGGCCTAGAGGTTATCTACCTCGATTCATTCACAGCTACTATCTCACCCCTCACAAGCAATTCCTGCGAAGCATTAGATTTTGGTATGGAAATCACCAAGACTCAATCCTTTAATGGGCTTTTGATCTACTCCCCCAGATCAAATTTTACCAATGATATTAGTGTAATCTTAGTCATTTTCCCTGAAAAATGATTTGACAGTTTTAGGTGATTTCAATTATCATCTTTAGAATAAATCAGACAGGGATACAGAAGCTCTCCTGGACCATATGGCTAGCTTTGGCTTTTCCCAGAAAATAAAAGGGCCTAACCATAATGCTGGACACACCCTGGATGGCATCTTTACTAATCATGTCCATTTGGACATTACTGACATTCTTGCTCTGACCTGGACCGATCCCAAAGCAATAATTTTCGAACTAGAAATCGTAAAACCTATTTCTCCCCCAAATTTTAACGGAAAGTCACAGAGGACTCATCCTTGGCACAGAATCAGTTCCCTAGCTTTAAACGATTTTCTATTCTGAACAGAACCGGAAAGATAAAGTGATCCAGAAGCATTATCGGCAGCTATGAAGCTTGGATTCAGTCAGCTATTGATACTCTAGAACCTATTTAAAAATAAATGCCAAATAAAAAAGAATAAACTCTGCCCTTTGGTTTCATGACACCCTGAGAGCTTTCAACCAAAAATGTCACAGACAAAAATGGTCTTGGAGGAAACACTACAATGAAGAGGAAAAAAATTAATATAGGAAGTGTATTGCAGATTATAAAAACTTGATAGAGAAAGAAAAATACTCTTCTTTTTTTTCTTTCTTTTTTTTAACAAAGCAAATTGAGTCCTCAAAAAACTCCATTAAGGAACTCTTCTAAAGAATCACTAAACTCACCACTGCTCCAGTAGTATAAACAGTGGCTGGAAGTCAAGAATTCTCAAATTTTCTGGCTTCTTTTTTCCAGACTCAATAAGGGAAATGTTTGATAAATTTGACACTAATGACCAGGCACTGAAGCTTCCATTGGAAGGTGGAAAGTCCTCTTTTAATAAATTCATGCATCTTTCAACTGACCACATTGGTCAGCTGATTGCTACTGAAAAGTCTTGGTCTCCATCAGACCCCTGTCCACTTCATAGAATTCACCTTGCTCCCAATAGTATTACACGATTTTTGACAAATATTATTAATTCCATGTTCACCACAGGATTATTTCCAAAGCCTTGGAAAAAGGCTGAAGTACTTCCCTTATTAAAAAAAATCAATTTTGATCCTAAGGATACCTCCAACTATCGGCCGATAGCCAGACCTCCATTTCCAGCCAAATATGCTGAGAAAGCTATGAACACTCATTTGTCCACATATATTGAGTCTAATCATCACCTTGACAAAACCCAGTTCAGATTCAGGACTGGGTATAGCACTGAATCTGCGCTCATTGTTGCTACAGATGAAATTAGATTCTCCTTAGATACGTGTAGTAGGGCAGACTTGATATCACTCCACCTATCTGCGGCCTTTGAAACGGTCAATCATTGTTTGATTTAACGTTTGGGGTCAAGTGGGGGCATAGACCAGGCTCTTGCCCTCCTTCTTCCATTTCTTAGTGATAGAGTTCAATCTGTAACATATAAAGGTTTTACTTCAAAGTCTTTTACTTGGCCATGTGGGGTCGCACAGGGCTTGTCTCTGAGCCCTACCTTGTTTAACGTTTACTTCTCCCCCCCTGGCTAATTTGATAAAATTATTTGGGTTCTCATTGGTAACCTATGCAGATGACACTCAGATTATTGTGTCAGTTACCAATGATATTCAAAACACGGCTGAGAATTTCTGCAAATGTATGAGGCAGTCAGTGAATGGATGAGCATGAACTGCCTGAAACTAAATTCAACTAAGACTGAAGTCATGCTATTTGGGGATGATGTTTCTTTTTGGTCCCCCACCTGGTGACCCTAATAGCTGGGGAACTTACCCATGCCAGACAATACGGTGAACAATCTGGGCGTGATTGTAGACAATAAACTAATCTGTAAAAAGAAAAGTCAACAACCGTTATTTCAACTTCCTTTTATATTCTAAACATAATAAAGAAGATTGCTCATCTGCTCAACTTTGATCTGTTAAAGACCGTGGTTACTACTCTAGTCTTGGCAAGACTAGACTATTGTAATTGTCTTTTTATAAGGGCTTCAAAAAAGATCATTAAGAAAACTTCAGACAATGCAAAACACAGCAGCAAAGATGCTCCTTAACATCCCTAGATTTGAATCTGCATCCTTAGCCCTGAAACCACTACATTGGCTTCCTATTGAAAAACGTATCACCTTTAAGGCTCTGTGTCTTGCATTTAAAACGTTGCAAGTTACTGGCCCAGATTACCTAAAAAATAAGCTAAAGTGGTATGTTCCAGTTAGGTCCTTACTCTCTAGCTTCCCAAAATATCTGGTAATTCCGTCTTACAAACGGATGTCCTGGGTTGGCAGGAGCTTCATCAGAAACACTGCCCTTAAATGGAACAGTCACCCTCAATAATTGAAGTCTACAACCAATCTTCTAGCTTTCAGAAATTTTTTAAAAACCTGGACCTTCACCAACTAAAGAAAATCTCTTTACTGATCACAGACTGCTCCAAGATGCTTCGGGGTATATGCTGCGCTTTATAAATGTATTCAATATCAATTAGTGATGTAGTATGTGAAGTCATAAGAAGTGCTAACTAGATCAGGTGACTTTCTGCATTTTATTTTTAGTTCAGAACGTTAATGTTGTCACTGACTTATTGACCGAATTATAACAGTACTTTAACCTTTGCTTTTTTCAATTAATTTCCAAGTTGTTTTTTTGTAAACAAAAACACATCTTTTTATCATAACTATAACGTTACTGTTACCTTTGTTTTTTTCAGTGAATATAGAGAACAGGTTTCTGGCAAATGGTACTTTACTGCAATGGAAAACTGTGGTGAGGTCTGAGGTTGATTTTAATTGGGTGATGGTGGAAAAAGGAGTGAAGTGTCCCTTTAAATAGACACACTAGGGAATGCAACTCGATGGCCCAGTAGAAGGCTTTTTGCCGAAATGCGGCGGCCTTCGATTATCAGCACAGAGCACTTTGTTTCTGAGAGTGGAAAAATAAAATATGTGTGGGGCCATACCGTATTTGTGTGTCTCCTATTTCAAAGTTGGGAGGTGAATGGAGCCGTGTTGAGGAAAAGATAGGAACTGAATATATATATATATATATATATATATATATATTCACTGAAAAAACCATAGGTTTCACACATGTTATAGTTAGCTGTACATTTCACTCGTAAAAAACCAATGAAATTCCACGTTGTAGTTAGATCAGGTAACTATAACTTGCCCGCCCACAATAAACTGCTGATGACGTCACATATTACATCACTCATGACATGGTCAGTGACATCACTCTTCACATCAATGATGACATCTGAAATGACACATTGTGGATTGCGGTCGCGCAAGTTATAGTTACCTGATCTAACTATAACGTGGAATTTCATTGGTTTTTTACGAGTGAAATGTACAGCTAACTATAACATGTGTGAAACCTATGGTTTTTTCAGTGAATTTGCAAGGTTTTTTAAATGCTAATTCCTAACTATAACGTGTGTGAAACCTATGGTTTTTTCAGTGAATTTGTACGGTTTTTTAAATGCTAAGTTATGTATTTATTTTTAATTTTTGCGCGCACGGTGGGCACTCGGTGCGCTTCGCGCCCTGAGCGCCCACGTGGCGCATTTCGTACCGTGCACGCCTCGCCATTTTTTACAAAATATCAATTGTTTTTTTCTCTCTTGTGGGTCCTTAGATTTATATTAAATGTGATTGTTATTTTTTTTTTTTTTTTTAATTTCTTTTTTTTACGGTAAGCGTACCGTAAGCGCACCCCGCGATTTTTAAAAAAAATTATTAAATTCATTTTTCATACTTTTTGGTCCTTCGTGAACCCCCTGACGAACGCTAGGGGGTCTACAACTCTCTTCATTGCCCCCTTTTCATGTTATCAACCTTTTTTTTTCAGTGCGAGAGACAGAAAATGGCGGCCGATACTTCCTGGTTTCGACCGATTCGAATGTTTACTTTGATCTAACAACCAATCAGAAACGCGCTCGCGCACGGCACCATACGAGTACGGTAAGCTTACCGTAAGCGCACGGTAAGCGCACGGAGCGCTGCCACAGATATATATATATTGATTTAAATGCTATTTTCTCAGGAACTACTGAACAGATTTACACCAGACCTACAAAAGGCACTTCCTTGACCTTATGGCTACCTCTCTGCCAAATTACAAGTAATTCTGTTCAGCCGTTCGGGCTGTAGCTGTGTCTAAAGGTCCTATGGACAAATGCATGGGGAAAACTCGTTTTGGGACCCCCCTTTTTTCTCAGCCCCCGCTTGACGAATCACCCCGAGACTTTCAGGGTAGGAGCGGAGCGTAGCGCCCCATTAGTTTTGAAAATTTCGCGAGGATTCGTCAACCGGCGCCAAAGTTATTCAAAATAGAATGTTGCGGATTTCCTATGGAAACA